>NW_028227266.1:2497500-2670000 GCF_978045245.1 Mus caroli
CCTTGAAGTGGAATGGGAGTATGTAGACACCTGACTAGCCAGCAAGAAAGATGCCACAACAGGATCCTTCTACAACACATTTAATGGGAGAGCTTTTACTGCGATTGCGAAAGACCCTGAGCCCCAGAACTGGCGCTGCTTATATAGGCCTAGGAGAGGCATGTCTACACCTGATTGGTTATGCTTTCAGTACCTCATTTGCATGCCTCGGGCCAGGCAGTGACTCAGCAAAAAACTCTACTGCACATGTGCACATTGGTTGTTTACCCAAACTTATGGGTGGTGGCCAGCGGTAGCCAGTGCCATCTTGTAATGGTGTATGTGGCTTCCCACATCTCCCCCTTTTTGTTTTAATAAAATGATGCTGGACTAGGCCTGTGCAATTATGTCCATCCGCCACAGCTCCTGTTTTAGGTCGTTCCTCTGTGTCACAGCCTTACCTCTCATAGGGTAACCCTATCGCCAAGAGGCCCCGTGTCTTAGGTTTGTCTGTGCACGAGGAAAGTTGCCCATCTTTGGATACCGCAGCACTGTATGACAGTAACTGCTAAATGACCTAGGGCAAACTCTATAAAAGAGGCCAGCTAAGTTTTAAGGGAATGAATTAGTGGGGAAATCCTGATCACCCTACCACGTGCAATGAGGAAACTTCAGCGATGTGCAAGGGCTGATCAATGATTGTTGAGTCTCTCTCATCCCAGTGCAATGGATCCATAAATTCATGGGGTGGAAGAGCAGAGAACTCAGATGCCGACTAATTCTTGAGCGTAGATAACCAAATTTCAGGGGAGGTGCCGGTTTTCAATGGCTAAAAGTGCCTTAGTTATAATCACCTTGTCATGTTTTTGTTGGGTTCTGAATTTGCAAACCAACCAAAGCATGAATACCAGTCCACAGCGTATGGCAGCACAAAACAAAATCACTCCCACCCATTCCTTAAAGTAAGAAAATGCAGAGGTAAGCCAAGAGGTAAAGTCTCCAAGGGTCACTGTTTCCACTCTGGTTCCATTAAGGTTCAGTATCTGTATCTGGTATACTTATCCCTGTCTCAATCATCAGGAGTGAGAATAACAGGATCATCTTGGGATTCATCTTGATATTTCACAGTTCTTGTCAGTCGCGTCGAAACCCAAAGTGGATTATCTTCACCCTGTGGAAAAACACAGATAGCTCCCCTGGATCCGATTAATATGGGATATGGGCCATACCATTTGTTATCAAGGACATTTTTCCACTTGACCATTTCATTGGGTGGTTGAGACCATTGTATATGCCTTTCAGCTGGTGATCTTCCAGCATCATCCAATTTTTAAAAATTAAGAGTAAAAATTGGAAGGGATAGAGCCATCTTTGGCATCATAGCCTCTATTCCCCTTTTTGTTTATGCAAATATTGTTTCAAAGTACGATGGGCTCTTTTAATGATGCCTTGGCCCTGTGGATTATAGGGAAATCCAGTAATATGTTTCACTTGCATTTGTTTGCAAAATTGACTAAATTTAGAAGAGGTATATGCAGGACCATTATCTGTCTTTAGCAGCAGGGGCTTGCCCCATGCAGCCCAAGCCTCTAAGCAGTGGGATATGACATGAACTGCCTTTTCCCCCATCAAGGGAGAAGAATGTAGGACACCAGAACTGGTATCGATGAACACATGTATATATTGTAATACCCAAAAGCTGGGATATGCGTGACATCCATTTGCCAAACATCTAGGGGTCGCAATCCGCGAGGATTAATGCCCACGGAAGGTGCATTAATAATTTCTACACATTTACCACACTGTAGAACAATGTCTCCTGTGAGCTTAAACTTCTGTCGCAATGTAGAAGCAGGGACATGATAAAGTTGATGAAAATTCTTAGCACCTTCTATAGAACTTTGTGATAGCAAAACCATATCTCTGGTAGCTGAATCAGAAATTGCATTTCCCTTAACCATAGGTCCAGGTAATGATGTATGTGCTCTAATATGTTGAATATAAAAGGGATGCTCACGCATCAAAATACAATCCTGTATTTTCATCAAAATTTCAGATACTGGACTAGACTGCTTAAAATTTCCAGCAGTCTCTAATGCTAGTACAGCATTAACTACATAAACAGAATCAGAGATAATATTTATTATTATAGAGATAATATTATTATTTATGATTATTTATTTTTATTTTTATGTATTTATTTATTTTTATTTTAAATATATTTTATTTTTATTTTAATATTTATTAAATATTTTATTGTTAAATATTGTATTATTATATTATAAATAATATTAAATATTTATTATTTATTATTAATATTATAGAGATAATATTTATTCTCAAGCCTACTCTTTTTACCCTTTAAATATTGCTTTTGCATATGACCTGTTTTCTTGGGTTCGTTCATGTTGTTTAGAATGACTCCAACCCTGAGTTCCCAATTTTAAGCTAACTTTCTGTTACAAGCAAAAGGCTGCCTGCCCCTTTAAGAGCTCCATTTGCAATCGGCCCTCAGCAGGGCTTTTTCAGCTGTATTTGACTCCCAGCCACAGTGCAGTGTAACTTATCGGTTTGTGCTGTGCAAATTGAGACTGCTTTTTAAACAAGTTAAAGGATAGACAGCTACCAGATAACGTTTTAACCATTTATATTTTTCAACATGAAACACAGAACAACAACCATTCAAACAACAAAACAAAAACAAACGTGAATTGACAGACATATGGACAATTTGGTGCACCAAAAACAGACAATAGACAGACAGGGAATAGAACTTGGTGTCTCAAAGGGACCCAGATATCCTAACCAGAGCTAAGAATATCTCCATAGGAGCCAGAGAGGAAGCAGGATGTCTCCCATTTTCCTCCTGTCCCTAGGAGAGCTCTGAAATAGCTTATTTTCATTTTTTCTCTTTTTATTTTTCTTATTTTACTTATTTTTCTCTGTGCGCCTTCTTTTTCATTTCTATCTGTTTCTGACATACTTTCCTGGTGCTTCTGCAAAAGTCGCTGCCCTTCCTTAACAGTTGGCTCACATTTCTTGTCCTGGATACAAGCCTTAATCAGCTTCCATAACTGCCTTGTTCCTGCTTTCACTTTCCCTTCAGCCTCCTCTCTCGCTATATCTCTTCCTAACTTTTCCCAACTAGGTAGCGTCAGTGACCCAGTGGGGGCAAACCAAGGAGCAAGTCTGTCTATCTCTTTTAAGAATCCCCTTATTGTACTTTCAGAAATCTTTAAACATCGTTCTTTGAGCAAGGCTTGCACTGGCTCCACTAACGGTGTAGACTGGCCAGTACCCATACTCGTCCTGGACCGAAGCGTCCTTGAGATACTCACTTATCTACGGGAGGTTCTTAGCCCCAAGGTCGACTCACGAGTTCATCTACACTCGTTTTATGATCTTTTGTATCTGCCTAGCTATTCCCAGCAGATACACTCATGTCCAGGGCGATGGCAATTAAGGCAATGGCATAATATCAAGGTAAGAAAGCAAGCAAACAACACAACCCCAACGACAATTACCGGATCTATTCCATAGGAAAGCATACCTCTCAGAGACTTACATACCGGTACCACTGTTCCCCAGCTGAAGAGTTCTGAATCCACGCAGTTGAATCCTTCTCAAGAGTCTGCTTTATGGGAACACTTCATTAACCACTCAATCCCCGTGATGCAGTTCTGAATCCTCCCTGTAACAGGGGGTCTTTGCTCGTGCCTGAAGATGTTTCTGTTCTTAGGTTTCAGCACCACTTTGTAGACGCCTGACTCGCCAGCAAGAAAGACGCCACAACAAGATCCTTCTGCAACACGTTTATTGGGAGAGTTTTTACTGCGAATGCGAAAGACCCCGAGCCCCAGAACTGGCGCTGCTTATATAGGCCTAGGAGAGGCATGTCTACACCTGATTGGTTATGCTTTCAGTACCTCATTTGCATGCCTCGGGCTAGGCAGTGACTCAGCAAAAAACTCTACTGCACATGCGCACATTGGTTGTTTACCCAAACTTATGGGTGGTGGCCAGCGGTAGCCAGTGCCATCTTGTAATGGCGTATGTGGCTTCCCACAGGAGTACTGTCAGGAGCAGACCTCTCTAGTACCTACAAGATCTACTAATAATGAATTGATTTTAAATGTCATATCCTCTGGATTGCTGGTGTTTTTGAAGACCATTTATCTATAGATAGTAAAACTGAATTTTTAAATTATTAAATATTATTATTAGAAACACTTTATTGTAAGAAAATCAGAATGTGATATTACTGTGAGTTTAATATCTGACCATTAACTTGCATTAGTTAATCATCTTAAACGGTTTATAATAGCACCTATTAGAAAGAATAGGTCAAAGCCTTGTATTTTCAATGAGTTGCATAGGAACAATGCCTTTGTAAAAGTAAAAAAAAAGTATAAATTTTGTATTAATATACAAAAGTGTATACCAAGGAAAACTTTAAACCTGTACCAATGTAAGAAAATATAATTTCAATTCTGCATCAAAATATAACAATTTTTAATAATGCAAGACTATGGCTATAACGTGCTTTGTGTATGAGTAATTTCAGGGCTTCAAAGGCCAATTGAGACTGCTATTTTTTTTCTTAATGAGTTGAAACTAAATCAAGTGGTAAACAACCAGCAGATGAAACTAGAATGTATCATCCTAAGTGAGATAACCCAGGCAGGACTTCCAGTGCAAAGAGATGGACATCAACCTACACACAAAACCTTTGTCCCAAAACTTGTCTTGTCTCCAAGGTGCACAGAGATAAACAGGAAGCAGAGATTGAGAGATTAACCAACCAGTGACTGACACAGGTGGAGACCTATACCATGTAAGAGAGCTAACCCCTGAAAATATTAATGATATTGCAGAAAGGAGCCTAGCATAACTGTCTCCTGACAAGCTTCATCCATCAGCAGTTGGAAAAAGATGCAGAGACCCAAAATCAAACAAAGATGCTATGGGAGTCTTGTAGAGGAGTAGGGGTTAAAATTTAGCAAGCTGGATGAGTCATAACACAAGAAGACCCAATGAATCAACTAATCCTGGCCCATGGAGGCTAACAGTCTGAACCACCAACCAAAAAGCATGTAGGACTTAGGTCCCCTACATATTTGGAGTGGATGTGAAGCTTGGTCTTTATATGGATCCCCTAATTATTGTTGTGGAGAATGTCCCTGACCCTAATACCTGCCATTGGGTCCCATTCCTCTAGATGGACTGCCTGGTTGGGACTCATTGAGAAAAGAAGTCCTTAGTACTGCTGAGAATTAATGACCCAGGGCAGGGTGTTACCCAAGGTGGGCTCCCTATCTTTGAGGAGAGGAGAGTTTGCTGGGGTAGGACTGGCAGTAAAACAGAGCAGCATGATCTGGATGTAAACTGAATAAATAAATTAATGAGAAAATATAATTATAAATAGATAACTTACTGCATACTCTCTCCTGTACAAGTTCATATTTGTTCAAGTTATATATTTCTATGACACAGATATGCATTTGTTTTCCTGGATAACTTCTGTTCATACATGAAAAGCACTTAAGTCCAGGAGTAGCATTCCCTCTATAGTCTTACATTCTACATGTTCAAACAGATCCATTGTGACATATCCCTGACATTTGTTTTAATTGTACTGGATCTTGCTTGCAGTCATTCCTTTCTTCTTAGTTTTAGGAATCTCTAACAATCACACAATTTAACTTTCGTTGTACCTTTTTCTTTTCATAAGTTTTGTATAATGGGAACACAGTGTATAACTAATTTCAATTGGCTTCTTTCACTCTGTAATGCACATTTAATTGTCTCTGTTGTTTTGTTTTAACTTGCTTATTTATTTCCTTGTATAATTGTAATAGTACCCAATTTATTTATGTGCTTATTAAAAGTTTTTGCAATTTAGTAACTATAAAGTCATGTGCCCTTGGTAGTTAAGTGCAGATATTTTCAAGGACATCTATATTCAATTTTCTTAAAGAAATATCAATAGGAATAATTAATGTTGTATAGCACAATATATGCTTACTTTTATAAACTGGATAATGATTTAATTGTTACCTGCTACAAAAAGATATGTAGATGGCAAGTAAGTGCAACTTTTTCCATATCACAAGAAAAAGCTAACATTTAATTCAAATAAGAGTACATTTGTTAGAATGCATAGAATGTGAACTGCCTACAACAGATGCTAACACTAAATCCTAAACTCTAAATTTTACTCTGTTCTGACATGGAGACTAAGGGCTCTTTTAAGTTATTGACTATAACTATTTTGAAAGAATTTGATGACATCTTACAAAATTGAAACTCTTTCTATTAACTACTGCCATCAATAAACACAGAAGAGACAGATGCATCATTATTCAAAAACATTAGACTTTGTTTAAATATGCTCATTTTCCCTAATTTGTTTGAAGTGAAATGTCACCCTGTTTTGGAAGTATTCCATAGAATAAAGAAAATATGAGATATATGTTAAAATATTATATTACAATGTAATACTCACAAGATACACAGTTTGTTTATTGTCCATAGGAAATAGTGAAAATATGGTTTATAGAATTACAAACCATAAAAATAGAAAGCATGAAATTCTGATGTTGCTGTTCCATAAGTGCCATACATGGTTGAGGGTACATGCACTTGTGCATAAAGGGTAAGCTAATACATATTATTAAAGCATGCTCTTCCATTAAATTGTATTTACTCTAAACATTATTTGCATTTGTTATTGTTCTGCCATCTTTAGGATAGAAAGTTGAAGGACATGTCTGATATGTCATGTCTGACATATAATACCAATTTGTCTACACTTTGTGAGCTACTAGTAATTCAAGACATCTTGAACCTAATTGCTCACCAAATCTCACCAATGAGAGAGAATGTAAATTTGCTTCAACAGTTTTGTGTGATGTCATTTTCTGTGAAACTCAGCCCATTTAATAACCACCTTGCCTCTGCCTCCTTCTGAATTCACTAGCTTTCTTCCTTTGTTCAGCTTCCCAGAGACCCTAATACAGCTACTTCAGTGGCCTAAACACTGAAGCATTCATCTACCACTCTCTTCTACTCACTCTCTCCTATACACCACTTTCCCCAACGTCTTCTATCTCATTTTCAAAATTCCTCACTTACCTATGTGTGCTCTGGTCAATAAAGTCATCTAAAACTCAACTGCTGTCTCATGCTATTTTATAGGCTGGTCAGACCACTTTTAACATTGCTTTTCTGCAGACATTGTTTCTATTGTTACCACTTGCTAATTATTTGGGCTTTGTGGTTCTCTGTTTTTCTTCACCACTAGGGTATAGGATAGCCACTAAGTCTCTGCTCAGAGGAAATGAAAAATAGCCAAAGATAGGGGCACCAGATCATGTTTCTCAGAGTGAAAAACAGCAAGGGCTGAGGTAGAGGCTGATTCTCAAACTCCTGGGTACACACATGCCCACTGGGAATCTATAAGAATTGAGAGGGGTACTCTCTGAGATGATTGTGTGGTGGGGAAAATCTGGCTTAGCTCAGGATGAGAGCCAGAGTGTGAAGGGGCCTTCTGCAGGAGACTTAGGCATGGATCATCATGACAGAGGTCTATGGTCCTTGTTGAAGGAGACCTTTGTTGGTTATCCAAACCATTTAGTCATGGTGGAAAAGGATGCATATGACTTACTCAAGGTGAACCTGAGATTTAGTACCTTTTGTAGGCAGAAAAACCCAGGAAGGAAAGCAGGTTGGCTAAACCCTTGGGGTCCTTCTAGGTACCTCATTAGCACGGAGAACTCTGGGTTTCTCTGCTATATGACCACTTGTCATGCTCCTCTCAGTGGGGTGTCTGATCACACACTCCAGGACAGGATCCTGGTTGGGAATAGCTTGGTCCCATTCGTCCCAATCATGTGTGTCTTCTAAGTAGCAGTTCCCAATTGGCTGGCATTGAATTCAATACCAATCTTTAGGCTCTCAGGAAGTCTTCAATTAAATCATCAGGTGGAAGTTGCTTCCATGGCTGCATGGTCCCTGACATTTATGTGGAGGCAACCACTACTTATTCAGTGTGGCCTCACATTTCTTCTATAGTCTTCAAGTCCCATTTCTGCATCCTCACCCTCCAATCATTCTTTACTCTGCTAGAACGTGGCTTTACCCTTCTACTCCATTGAAATTGAAATTTAAAATTCTAAGCAGAGCCGGGCGTGGTGGCGCACACCTTTAATCCCAGCACTCGGGAGGCAGAGGCAGGCGGATTTCTGAGTTCGAGGCCAGCCTGGTCTACAGAGTGAGTTCCAAGACAGCCAAGGCTACACAGAGAAACCCTGTCTCGAAAAAAAAAAAACAAAAAAAACAAAATTCTAAGCAAATGTTTAATTTACTAGACATCCCTTTTTCTCAGTACTGTAAGGCTTTTTTTTTTTCCAGTGCTTGAATTTAATATAAGCAATACAAGAACCATGGCATGGAGTTTTTAAAAATAGGACCTTACTATTTCTGCACATAGCAACCTGTAATATTCTGTGTAACGTCAGATGTATTTAATCTCAAGATTTTTCTGCTTTTATTTCTAAATTGCTAAAAACAGTTACCATTATTGTGGGCCTGAGTACCAGAGGCTTTCCAAAGAGATCTCTGGCTAGGCCTTGTGTGAGGGATTTGGAGAAGGAAGCAAGTGTGGGCAGGGAGCCTCTGTCTTTGCTGTGCCTTCTAGGTCACTCAGAAACTCCAAGCCACTCTACACTGAGGTTGGGCTGGGCCAAGAGGGCGACAAGCCAGTGAAGAGTGCAGCAGAGCCTCAGGCTTTTGGAGAGCAGATCTCTTCCCAAGTGTTTCAGCTCTTAGAACAAAAGACTCAGACAAAGGAGTAGTTCTTGTACACCTTTAATTCCTTGGATAGGATTTATATACAGTTTGGGGGGTGGGAGGGTGATTCAGCGCTGGCAAGCAGGTAACTCTCATTGGCTTGGACTGAGAGCTTGGGGGAAACCTTATTTGCATGTGAGAAGGCTTGGCACTGCTCCTATGTGACTGATAGCCACAAACCTCTCCTGTGTTGGGCTGTGGGGGTAGTAACTTCAACAGGAGCCAGGGGTCCAGGAGACATAATTGAACACCTTCTGTCCCATGTAAGTGGAAATCACCACCAATTGGGTCATCATGGATGACCTTTGCTCGACTGGAAACCAGGCTGTCTGTGTGCACACACTATGTATACCTTATCTCCTTTAAAACAATTAAATACGAATATTTTTGTAGATGTTACACAGATATAACCTGTTCCAAGTTACTGTGACATTTTCAACTAATTTATCACCTGTTGACATCTTCTTGTCTAATGAAACTGGTTTTTTTATCAGCTTTTAACTCAACAGATTAGTTTAAGGTGATATTAAAAATATAGATCACCTGATTCTTATACACAAAGTCCACGACCTCTTTAGTTTGTCCTTCTTGGTGTCCTAACAGCTTCTGTTCCAGATTTAGTTTAGCTGTTACTCTGGTGTAAATGCTCACAGATAACATCTACTGACTTCTGTGTTGAAAGTACTCAGGACATACATGGTGACATAATACATAAATAGATGTTGTTACAGACACATACACAATTATGATTCTCCACATGTATTAAAAGAAATGAGTTGGGATTCATTGAGAGTTTCTTCCAAGTTATGTGTTGTGGAGAGTTTTTATGGTCACTTGACAAGAATCTGAAATTTGGCCAGGACAAAGAAGTGGGCTTCAGGCATGAATGTGACTTTGGGCGAGGACAGGGAAGTAGGTTCATATATCTTGGTCATGCTGATAAGCCCTTAGAAAGACTGATCTTCACTGCTGCATCAGAGAGCCTGTTGACTGACTGTGCTGGCTCAGTCAGATGGTGCCTCAACGTTGGAGCTCCAGTAAGTGGGGTACGATGAAGGATACTGTGAAAATGGGGAGTGTTTGCAACGGAAAGTAAAGAAGATTTGGACCACTGGTGAATAAACCTTGTTGAAGGACAAGGTAATGGGAAATGTGTTTTTTGTATGTGTTTAGAGTTGTGTTAATATAGAAATATATAGTTGTGTAAACATAAAAAATCGAGGAAAATTCTCATAGATGCTTTTAATCTTTGGATCCTGACTAGAGACAGTTTACACCATAGACATGAAAAAGAATGGGTTTCAGGAAAGCAGGCTTCCCTGCACATCCAGGTATGTTTTGGTGAAAGAGAAGGAAAATGAATGTAAGCAGTTTCAGAGCTCTCCTAGGAACAGAAAGAAGTCAAGAGGTCCTGCTGCCTCTCTGGCTCCTAATGGAGAAATACTTAGTTCTGGTTCTGGGTCCTTTGTGTATGCTATCTGGATCCATTTGCTGGGTCATCTATCTAGTCATTTTCCCTCTCTCTCTGTTGTCCTTGGGGCAACAATCTGTCCATGTTTTTCAGTTTATGTCTGTGCCTTTGTTTTTTTGCTTGAATGTTGTTCTGTGTTTAATGTTCCAAAGGGAAAAATGGTTAAAACTTTATCTGCTGGTTGTTCACCACTTGATTTAGTTTCAATTCATTAAAAAAAAAAAATAGCAGTCTCAATTGGCCTTTGGAGCCCTGAACCTGTAATTAGGATTCTAGCATAGCTGGAGAAGCCCTGCCAGGAGCTGGTTTTCTGTAAAAGCCGCTAATTTCTCGGCTTCTGTGGTAATTAAGCTGATGGTTGCTTCTCCTAGAAAAATCTCTGTGACTGATTATTGGGTTCATCAGGTGACAAGGTTTTCCTGTCTTGAAATTACAGCTATAAAAAGTAAGAATTTTGTCTGTTTTAAATAAGTAGTTTTTGTTTCTGACTAGTTTAAAAATATAAATATGTCCTGCATGTCTTGACTGTAGATTATTGGCTTACACATTATTGTGTATGATTAAAAAATTTGTAAGATTGGTAGCAGAAAGTTGCCTTAAAACTGGCAAATCAGGGTGAAGTCATTCTAGACAGCAACATGTGCCATGAGCCAACCCAAGAAAACAGGTCTCTAAAGATATGTCTAAATTAGGATAATATTTTATCTAATACTTATCCTAGAAATGAGACTTATAAAAGATAGGATTTAGGACAGTGTCTCTGAGGTATTGGAGTCTGCATCATCGTACATTCATGTGCAAGAACTGGCAGCCAAACTTTTAGAGAGATTGGATTGTTTGGAGGTTGAGTTTTGCTTTCTAAAGTTATGGTTGTGCTCTGGTTGTTGCAAGGGAAACTTAAAAATTATAGTTAAACTGCCAGTGTTCCATTGCTGCAGTTTGCAATTCAATCACAGGCTGAAGATTCTAACTCACACATATTTGTAATTAAGAAAAAATGCAGCAGGTGGAGATTGTTTCAGGGTTTACAATGAGGCTATGGAACTTGTGGGAGCATAGCAGCCTGGCTTGCCTACCCCAGCTGCCATACTAGGAAATGAATATAGAATTATTATGGATTTGGAGGATTGTTTTTATACTGTTCCTTTGCATCCTGGTGATTGTAAAAGGTTTGCATTTGGTGTGCCTGCTTGTAATTTTTGGAGAATGAAGCAATATCACTGGAAAGTTTTTCCTCAAGAAATGGCTTAATAGCCCTAAATTATGGGAAAAAAATTTGTCCCTGCTTGAATAAAGGAAGGTAGGACTTGGAATCTTCCAGTGTACATTCATTATATGGATGGTATTTTATTAGCTGATGGCAATGAAGGTGTTTTACTACAACCCTTTGCTCTTATACAACACGGTTTAAATTTTTGGGGAGTGGTTGTTCCAAAAGAGATTCAAAGAAAATATCTTTTTCAATATTTGGATCATCAATTACAGCCTAAACACATTGTGGCATAGAAAATTTAAGTAAGAAAAGACAATGTACTTATGTTAAATGATTTTCAAAAGTTGTTAGGAGATATTAATTGGCTTAGACCTTATCTTAAGCTTACCACAGGAGAATTCAAACCTGTTTGATATCCTCAAGGGGAATTCAAATCCTAATTCCCCTCAACAATTAACTAATGAGAGATGAATAGCTTCGCAGAAAGTAGAGAAAACTATTAGTCAACAACAGATACATTATGTAGACTATAGTAAATTGTTGGCTGTGTTTTTGCTACCTCTCATGCGTCAATAGTAATTCTTTGTCAAAAAGGACTGTTAATGTGGATTCATCTTTCTTCATCTCCAAGTAAAGTTTTAACACCCTATTATAAAGCTGTTGCTATGTTAATACAGAATTGTAGGATAGAATCATGAAAATATTTTGGGAAAGAACCTGAGGAAATATTTATTCCTTATTCCAAACAGCAATTAAATTGGTTATTACAGAATACTGATAGTTGGCCTATTCCATGTGCAAAATTTCAGGCAAAATTGATAATCATTATCCTAAAGACAAGTTGTTACAATTTGCTTCTATAGGTGCTTTTGAATTTCCTGTAAATTTACACAAGTAGCCCATAGAAAATGTGCTTACTGTATTTACAGCCAGTTCATCTAATGAGAAGGCAGCATATGCAATTAGATCAGATGATGTTCATTCCCTGAGAGTTTTCCCCTGCCTTAGCACAAATAATTGAATTGCCACTGTTTTCAAAATGTTGAAAAATCAAGCTTATAATTTGTATACTGATAGCCAACATGGTTTACAATGACATGAATCTGTTCCCTTTTTAGGTACTGTTAATTCTCAAATTTTACAATTATTTATGAAAATACAACTTAGTTTAAGAGGATGTAAAGTACCTTATTTTGTACGGCATTTAAGAGCTCACACTGGATTGCCTGGATCCCTTAGTGAGGGCAATGCCACTGCAGATTGGTATGCCAGACAGAGTATAGGCCTTACACAGGGACAATTAGTCAAACAATCTCATCATTTACATCATCAAAAGAGTAATAGCTTGAGACAACAATTTGATATTTCTGAAAAGTGTACATGTCAAATAGTAAACATTTGTCCTGAATGCCTTCAATCTCTACGTGTACCACATAATGGTGTTATTCCTCAATGACTTATACCTAATCAATTATTGCAAATTGATGTTACTTATATTTCTCATTTTGGAAAATTAAAATATGTACATGTGTCTATTGACACCTTTTTAGGCTTTCTGAATGCAACTGCTTCTACAGGAGAAGCAACTAAAAATGTAACTAGTCATTGCCTATATTGTTTTTCTATGCTTGGTATTCAAAATCAGATTAAGACAGATAATGGTACTGGCTATTGCAAACAGGCACTTGAGATGTTTTGTCGACAATTTAGTATTATCCGTATCACTGGGGTTCCTTATAATCCTCAAGGACAAAGTATTGTAAAACAGGTATTGTGGAACTTTAAAACAATATCTTCATAAAATGAAAAGGGGGAGTTATATTCCCATACACCACACAATTATTTAAAACGTGCTCTTTTTATTTTAAAATTTTAAATTTAGATGCCAAGGAACTCTCTGAGTGTCTATAGCACCCTACAACTAGACTTACTTAAGTCTAGGAGGAATGGAAGGATCCACATACCTGCATATGGCATGGTCCTGATCAGGCATTTAATATGGGGAAAAGGGAATGTTTGTGTTTTTTCTGAAGGATGCTGAATTAGTGTGCCAGATGCCAGAGTGATTGGTGTGTCATGCTAATTCTGGGACAAAGAATAATGCTAACCTGTGAGCTTGCTAAGTATCCTGACAATTGTGACAGGAAAACTATATTGGACATATGTTCTTGACCCAGTTTTGCTTACCTATGTCCCTGATTGAACAAACTGCCTTGCTTCAAGCTTTTAGAACTTGTGGGAGACAGAACATGGAGACTGGAAGCTGCCTTAAAAAACTTAATCAAAAAGAGAAATTATGATGTGTTGGGAGCGACCCTGTTTCAATATTAACTGCCTTGTCAGCCATAGTGCTTAATTACAAAGTCTTGACCTTAGTGGAAAAAGTACTAGCTTAGTTGAGATTTCTGTGGGAAAAATTGAGGTGAGGCCTCTGTAGGAAAGTACTACCCCAAGTTAAGAATAGCTATAGATCTTGTGGACATGTACCTAGCAACCCACTCTGCTCTGTTCCTCCTGCTGAACTTTTTACCTAGCCAATATCCTGCTTTTGGGAACAGGTGTGTTCCACCAGAAACAAAGCGATTATGTGTCATCCCGCTCCCCATCTCTTGCTTCTATGGGTATAAAACCTGCCTGGGAAAAATAAAATTTGTCAGTTTGATCAGATTTTTTTGACTTGCCATCTCTTCTTTGGGTTTCTTGTTCCTTTCTCTCCACAGGTGGTTCCTCAGACTCTGCTCGACTGTGCCATGGGACGGGACAAAGATGATACTTCTCTTTTCTTTAATGTTACCAGTTATTGTGACTCAATCATGGACTGGTCTATTGGAAATAGAAGTCTTCATTTGGAAGGCTGGTTCTGGACATTTTTTGAGACATATTTGAAAATTAGCTCCAGTTCTTTATGAAGATATGCCAACAATAAATAAATTTGAGACATGATCTGGATTTCATACAAGTATTAGTACATTGTTAAGGAACCTAATATTTTAGTAATTGGTCAATGATAAAATTACTTTTGTTTTTCTTCTACAGTATTTAATGTAAGTTGTATTAATTTTACACTTTCTAATTGTGTCAGTGTATTGAAAACTAGCGAGAAAAGAACCAGGGTAGCTAGGGCGCAGGGTCGGCTGACACTCGCCAGCTACCCACAACACCCGACACAGGATCTTAAGACTTCTGGTGAGTGGAACACAGCTTCTGCTCCAATCCAATTGCTCGCAGGACCTGAGACTGCATTAGTTAGGGAAGCAGAAACCGGCCTGAGTAGGGCCACAGGCCTCATCCGGCCAGACCAGCACCGGGATTGCTAGAGCACAGGTCGGCTGACACCCGCCAGCTGCCCACCACCCCCGCCACAGGATTTTGAGACTGCTGGTGAGTGGAACACAGCTTCTGCTCCAATCTTTAAACAGTGACAACGACAACAACTAACCCCAGAGATTACCAGATGGCGAAAGGTAAACGTAATAATCATACTAACAGAAACCAAGACCACTCACCATCATCAGAACCCAGCACTCCCACTTCGCCCAGTCCAGGGCACCCCAACACACAGGAAAAGCTGGACACGGATCTAAAAGCATATCTCCTGATGATGGTAGAGGACTTCAAGAAGGACTTTAATAACACACTTAAAGAAATAAAAAGGAACACTGATAAACAGGTAGAAGACAATAAAGAGGAAGCACAAAAATCCCTTAAACAATTGCAGGAGAACACTGCTAAAGAGTTACAAATCCTTAAAGAAAAACAGGATAACATAATCAAACAGGTAGAAGTCCTTAATGAAAAACAGGAAAACACATCCAAACAGATGATGGAAATGAACAAAACCATAATAGACCTAAAAAGGGAAGTAGACACAATAAAGAAAACCCCAAATGAGGCAACACTGGAGATAGAAACCCTAGGAAAGAAATCTGGAACCATAGATACCAGCATCAGCAACAGAATACAAGAGATGGAAGAGAGAATCTCAGGTGCAGAAGATTCCATAGAGAACATCGGCACAACAATCAAGGAAAATGGAAAATGCAAAAAGATCCTAACTCAAAACATCCAAGAAATACAGGACACAATGAGAAGACCAAACCTACAGATAATAGGAGTGGATGAGAATGAAGATTTTCAACTCAAAGGACCAGCAAACATCTTCAACAAAATTATAGAAGAAAACTTCCCAAATCTAAAGAAAGAGATGCCCATGAACATACAAGAAGCCTACAGAACACCAAATAGACTGGACCAGAAAAGAAATACCTCCCGACACATAATAATCAGAACAACAAATGCTCTAAATAAAGATAGAATACTAAAAGCAGTAAGAGAAAAAGGCCAAGTAACATATAAAGGCAAGCCTATCAGAATTACACCAGATTTTTCACCAGAGACTATGAAAGCCAGAAGATCCAGGACGGATGTTATTCAGACACTAAAAGAACACAAATTCCAGCCCAGGCTACAATATCCAGCCAAACTCTCAATTAACATAGATGGAGAAACCAAAGTATTCCACGACAAAACCAAATTCACACATTATCTCTCCACGAATCCAGCCCTTCAAAGGATAATAACAGAAAAAAACCAATACAAGGACAGGAACCACGCCCCAGAAACAACAAGAAGGTAATCCCTCAACACACCTAAAAGAAGACAGCCAGAAGAACAGAATACCAATTTTAACAACAAAAATAACAGGAAAAAACAATTACTTTTCCTTAATATCTCTTAATATCAATGGACTCAACTCCCCGATAAAAAGACATAGACTAAAAAACTGGCTACACAAACAAGACCCAACATTTTGCTGCTTACAGGAAACTCATCTCAGAGAAAAAGATAAACACTACCTCAGAATGAAAGGCTGGAAAACAATTTTCCAAGCAAATGGTATGAAGAAACAAGCTGGAGTAGCCATTCTAATATCTGATAAGATTGACTTCCAACCCAAAGTCATTAAAAAAGACAGGGAGGGACACTTCATACTCATCAAAGGTAAAATCCTCCAAGAGGAACTAACAATCCTGAATATCTATGCTCCAAATACAAAGGCAGCCACATTCATTAAAGAAACTTTAGTAAATCTCAAAGCACACATTGCACCTCATACAATAATAGTGGGAGACTTCAACACACCACTTTCACCAATGGACAGATCATGGAAACAGAAACTAAACAGGGACACAGTGAAACTAACAGAAATTATGAATCAAATGGATCTGGCAGATATCTACAGAACATTCTATCCTAAAACAAAAGGATATACCTTCTTCTCAGCACCTCATGGTACCTTCTCCAAAACTGACCACATAATTGGTCACAAAACCGGCCTCAACAGATACAAAAATATTGAAATTGTCCCATGCATCCTATCAGATCACCATGGACTAAGGCTGATCTTCAATAACAAAATAAATAATAAAAAGCCAACCTTCACGTGGAAACTGAACAACATTCTTCTCAATGATACCTTGGTCAAGGAAGGAATAAAGAAAGAAATTAAGGACTTTTTAGAGTTCAATGAAAATCAAGCCACAACATACCCAATCTTATGGGACGCAATGAAAGCATTTCTAAGAGAAAACTCATAGCTCTGAGTGCCTCCAAAAGGAAACTAGAGAGAGCACACATTAGCAGCTTGACAACATACCTAAAAGCACTAGAACAAAAGGAAGCAAATTCACCTAAGAGGAGTAGACGGCAGGAAATAATCAAACTCAGGGGCGAAATCAACCAAGTGGAAACAAGAAGAACTATTCAAAGAATCAACCAATCAAGGAGCTGGTTCTTTGAGAAAATCAACAAGATAGATAAACCCTTAGACAGACTCACTAAAGGGCACAGGGAAAGCATCCTAATTAACACAATCAGAAATGAAAAAGGAGACATAACAACAGATCCTGAAGACATCCAAAACACCATCAGATCCTTCTACCAAAGGCTATACTCAACAAAACTGGAGAACCTGTATGAAATGGAGAAGTTCCTAGACAGATACCAGGTACCAAAGTTGAATCAAGATCAGGTTAATGATCTAAACAGCCCTATATCCCCCAAAGAAATAGAAGCAGTCATTAATAGTCTCCCAACTAAAAAAAGCCCAGGACCATATGGGTTTAGTGCAGAGTTCTATCAGACCTTCAAAGAAGATCTAATCCCACTTCTTCACAAACTATTCCACAAAATAGAAACAGAAGGTACTCTACCCAACTCATTCAATGAATCTACAATTACTCTGATACCTAAACCACAAAAAGACCCAACAAAGATAGAAAACTTCAGACCAATATCCCTTATGAATATTGATGCAAAAATCCTCAATAAAGTTCTTGCTAACCGAATCCATGAACACATCAAAACAATCATCCATACTGACCAAGTAGGTTTCATCCCAGGGATGCAGGGATGGTTCAATATACAGAAATCCATCAACGTAATCCAGTATATAAACAAACTCAAACACAAAAACCACATGGTCATCTCGTTAGATGCGGAAAAAGCATTTGACAAGATCCAACACCCATTCATGATAAAAGTCTTGGAAAGATCAGGAATTCAAGGCCCATACCTAAACATGATAAAAGCAATCAACAGCAAACCAGTAGCCAACATCAAAGTAAATGGTGAGAAGCTTGAAGCAATCCCTCTAAAATCATGGACTAGACAATGCTGTCCACTTTCTCCATACCTATTCAACATTGTACTTGAAGTCCTAGCCAGAGCAATTCGACAACAAAAGGAGATCAAAGGGATACAATTTGGAAAAGATGTAGTCAAAATATCACTTTTTGCAGATGATATGATAGTATATATAAGTGACCCTAAAAATTCCACCAGAGAACTCCTAAGCCTGATGAACAGCTTCGGTGAAGTAGCTGGATATAAAATTAACTCAAACAAATCAATGGCCTTTCTCTACACAAAGAATAAACAGGCTGAGAAAGAAATTAGGGAAACAACACCCTTCTCAATAGTCACAAACAATATAAAATATCTTGGCGTGACTCTAACTAAGGAAGTGAAAGATCTGTATAATAAAAACTTCAAGTCTCTGAAGAAAGAAATTATAGAAGATCTCAGAAGATGGAAAGATCTCCCATGCTCATGGATTGGCAGGATCAACATTCTAAAAATGGCTATCTTGCCAAAAGCAATCTACAGATTCAATGCAATCCCCATCAAAATTCCAAATCAATTCTTCAACGAATTAGAAAGTGCAATCTGCAAATTCATCTGGAATAACAAAAAACCTACGATAGCAAAAACTCTTCTCAAGGATAAAAGAACCTCTGGTGGAATCACCATGCCCGACCTAAAGCTCTACTACAGAGCAATTGTGATAAAAACTGCATGGTACTGGTATAGTGACAGACAAATAGACCAATGGAATAGAATTGAAGACCCAGAAATGAACCCACACACCTACGGTCACTTGATCTTCGACAAGGGAGCTAAAAACATCCAGTGGAAGAAAGACAGCATTTTCAACAAATGGTGCTGGCACAACTGGTTGTTAACATGTAGAAGAATGCGAATCTATCCATTCCTATCTCCTTGTACTAAGGTCAAGCCTAAGTGGATCAAGGAACTTCACATAAAACCAGAGACACTGAAACTTATAGAGGAGAAAGTGGGGAAAAGCCTTGAAGATATGGGCACAGGGGAAAAATTCCTGAATAGAACAGTAATGGCTTGTGCTGTAAGATCAAGAATTGACAAGTGGGACCTCATGAAACTGCAAAGTTTCTGCAAGGCTAAAGACACCATCAATAAGACAAAAAAACCACCAACAGATTGGGAAAGGATCTCCACCTATCCTAAATCAGATAAGGGACTAATATCCAATATATATAAAGAACTCAAGAAGGTGGACTCCAGAAAGTCAAATAACCCCATTAAAAAATGGGGCTCAGAACTGAACAAAGAATTCTCACCTGAGGAATACTGAATGGCAGAGAAGCACCTGAAAAAATGTTCAACATCCTTAATCATCAGGGAAATGCAAATCAAAACAACCCTGAGATTCCACCTCACACCAGTCAGAATGGCTAAGATCAAAAATTCAGGTGACAGCAGATGCTGACGAGGATGTGGAGAAAGAGGAACACTCCTCCATTGTTGGTGGGATTGCAAGCTTGTACAACCACTCTGGAAATCAGTCTGGCGGTTCCTCAGAAAATTGGACATAGTACTACCGGAGGATCCAGCAATACTTCTCCTGGGCATATATCCAGAAGATGTCCCAACCGGTAAAAAGGACACATGCTCCACTATGTTCATAGCAGCCCTATTTATAATAGCCAGAAGCTGGAAAGAACCCAGATGTCCCTCAACAGAGGAATGGATACAGAAATTATGGTACATTTACACAATGGAGTACTACTCAGCTATTAAAAAGAATGAATTTATGAAATTCCTAGCCAAATGGATGGACCTGGAGGGCATCATCTTGAGTGAAGTAACACAATCACAAAAGAACTCACACAATATGTATTCACTGATAAGTGGATATTAGCCCAAAACTTAGGATACCCAAGATATAAGATACAATTTGCTAAACGCATGAAACTCAAGAAGAATGAAGACCAAAGTGTGGACACTGTGCCCCTTCTTAGAATTGGGAACAAAACTCCCAGGGAAGGAGTTACAGAGACAAAGTTCGTAGCTGTGATGAAAGGATGGACCATTTAGAGACTGCCGTATCCAGGGATCCATCCCATAATCAGCTTCTAAACGCTGACACCATTGCATACACTAGCAAGATTTTGCTGAAAGGACCCAAATATAGCTGTCTCTTGTGAGACGATGCCGGGGCCTAGCAAACACAGGAGTGGATGTTCACAGTCAGCTATTGGATGTATCACAGGGATCCCAATGGAGGAGCTAGAGAAAGTACCCAAGGAGCTAAAGGGATCTGCAACCCTATTGTTGGAACAACATGATATACTAACCAGAACCCCGGAGCTCTTGTCTCTAGCTGCATATGTATCGAAAGATGGCCTAGTCGGCCATCAATGGAAAGAGAGGCCCATTGGACTTGCAAACTTTATATGCCCCAATATAGGGGAATGCCAGGGCCAAAAGAATGGGAATGGGTGGGTAGGGAAGTGGGGGGCGCTATGGGGGACTTTTGGGATAGCATTGGAAATGTAATTGAGGAAAATATGTAATAAAAATATTAAAAATTTAAAAAAAAGAAAAAAGAAAAAACAAAAAAAAAAACAAAAAAAAAAAGAAAACTAGCATGTCTGTTATGGTGGTCTATCAACTAGCTTCTGTTTTATTGCCTGTGAATATTATGGCACCTTGGTATTCTGAAGAAAGATAGAAAGAAAGAAAGAAAGAAAGAAAGAAAGAAAGAAAGAAAGAAAGAAAGAAAGAAAGAAAGAAAGAAAGACTGGAAGAAGTGAGTTGGGCTTTATGCAGAAGCAAGAGGATAGTAGGTTTGATTATTGCTGGTATAGCAGCTTTAATTAAGTTAATAGCTAGCACCACTGCTTCTATAATTGGTTTAACAGAAGTTAAGAGAGCTACTTCTGTTAAGCACTTAGCATAAAATGTTACTAGTGTTCTGAATATTCAAGAGGATTTAGATAGGCATTTATAACAATGGATTGATTCTCTTTGTTGATAATTATTCAAATTATTAGAGAGGAGGTTTAGAGTTTAAGAGTAAGAAGCCATCTCAAGAGTCATTGTAAATACTCTGGATATACAATGGATTTTTGATACTTCTAAAATTTACAATGACAGTCACTATAATTGGGGAAAAGTTCAAAAACATTTGCAGTATATTTAGCATAATTCTAACACCTCTCTAGATGTTTTAACTTTGCATACCAAGATTATGAATTTAAAGAATGCTGCTCAGCTGAGCTTTGTGCTGCAGATACTGCTGATAAAATTATCCATGGCCTGAGGTTAGTATTTCCATCTTGGTCAAGCTTCAAGAATGGATTATATAGCTTGATCATGCTAACCCTTCTTGTCCTGGGAATATTTTTATTCCTGCCCATTGTGATAAAGCTTGCCTTTAACAACATCAAAATGTTGGAGGCCAAAATACATGGCTTGAAACTAAGAATGGACCCCAGTCAAGGTTATTAATTTAACAGGCTGGCAGCCAAAGATGGGTAAGTTCTGTACAGAGCATTATGAACCTAAGACAGAAGTGCATTGCTTTTGATAATGCATATTGCATGATGGATAAGGAAGGCATTCTTGTTAGAACGACCTAAAACATATGCTGTATTGTTTATGAAATAAAAAAGGGGGAGATGTGGAGAGATTTTTTAAGGTCACTTGGCAGGAATCTGAAACTGGATCAGGACAAAGAAGTAGGCTTCTGACAAGAATTTGACATTTGGCCATAACAAGGAGGCAAGCTCGGGCAGGAATCTAATTTTAGGCTTTACCAGGAAAGTAAGTCCAAAGAGGAATCTGATTTTAGGCTAGAACAAAGAAGTAGGCTTCAGGCATGAATATGACTTTGGTCTAGGACAGGGAAATAGGCTCAGATATCGTGGTTATCCTGACAAGCTCTTAGAAACAGTGATCATTGAAGTGATCACTGGTCCTTTTTTATTGCCTTGCTTGTTCCTTGACTATTTGTGTTTATTGTATTGCTAGTTCCTCAACCCGGAACTGACTTACTACTTGCATCTAATTAAAATGGTATAAAAGCAGATTGGGAAAAAATTAAACTTGCCTCAGCCTCAGAACTGGCTGGGGTCATGCTATAATGTTGTCTAAATGTCTTTTTTTTTCTTTTTTCTTTTTAATCTTAGCTTCTGCTCTGAAGAACCTGTTGAATGACCTAGCTTGGTCACTGTCGAGTGTTTCCAGGTTAACCCCCAACAAGCCTGTCGTCTACCTAACAACCACCAATTAGGAAGAAATCAGAAGTTAAGTTTACAGTTTGGCTCCCAGCACCAGCCAATTATACTAAAAGCCACGGTAATACACCAATTAGAAGCTTGCCAGGCTAGAAACACTCATCCCTACTTACTTCTTTTTATTAAACCTCGCTTCTATGAATATTCAGGGCATTTCCTCCACTGGAAATGGAGTGGTGATTTAAGCCCAAGCAAGCTCAAATAAAGACCCTGGTATGATTGCTGCTGCATCATATCAGCTTCTGACTGGTCTTTCAGGGTTCATGTACACTTCCTTGGTACTACAATTTGATGCATTGGCTGAAAAGTTCCCCATGGCTTTAAGGACTATCAATCTGGAGGGTCACAAACCAGGGAAATCCAGCCTAAGTCTGTGTGAGGCCATGAAAGGCAGCCTGGTTTTGGTTGAACAGGTTTGCTCCGGACCCAGTAGAAAACTCTATAAGGGATGGAACAGTGAGCCACGTTCCCAGAGACAGGTGTCTGACACCACAGAGCCCCCAACTCCAAAATCTTGTGACTATACATCAGGCAATGTCCCAAGCTCCTGGCATTCTGGATAGTCTCCATCCCCACAGTTACCTAATTAAGTATTCTGAGTGGTACATTTCTGGCAGCTGTGGCCACCCAAGATGTTGTGAGCCTCAATCTGGGGCAGGCCTGGAATTGGAGAGCCAAAAGAGGCCCACCAATGTGGTTCTTTTTTTGAGTGAGTGCAACCTACTGGTTGTTTCTCATTTTTACCTGGTAAAGAGAAAGTGGGACTTGTGTTTTTGTGTGTTATATTTGTGTTTCTCATTATGAGGTGACTTTGATGGGCATATTAAATGGGGCAGGTACCCTCAACCCCATCAGCCATTTTAATACTGTTAAAACCATTAGGGAAAATCTCTCGGTCATTATTAATAAAGATAAATTGACCTCACTCTGCAGGTCACAATGGCCCACTTTCAATACCAGCTGACCTCCAGAGGGATCCTGTGATCAGATATTGGTCCAAGAGACCAAGGAAAACCATTTTCAAATCTAAACTTGGCCACCCAGATCACATACTTTATGTTTAGTTGATAAAAGGACAATTTGGGATTATTCAACTTATGGTGATGGAAAGTCACTACCAGTCCCAAAATAATGAAGCCTGTGAGCTTCAGGAAGTCCCATGATTGGGCCTACTAGTACCAGAGAAACGGGAGAATATGAGGCCAAATTTTGGTGTTCAGACTCCACCTTTGAGAACCTGACCTAAGTTTGAACTCAAGGCTGGTGACTAGCATTAGCTTTCAAGTTACTCCCCAAAAAAACCCCAACCTAGCTTCAGTTTCTAGGCTAACCCAAACAAGACCTATGTCTCCAAGTTAATCTCCCTCAGTCAATCTAGTGTTTCCAGTTTAACACCCAAGAAGTCTGTCCTCTATCTAAATACTACCAATTAGGAAGAAATCAGAAGTTAAGTTTACAGTTTGGCTCCTATCACCAGCCAGTTATGTTAAAGGCCACAGTAACACACCAATTAGATGCTTGCCAGGCTAGAAACACACATCCCTCCCTTGGCTGCTGTCTATAAAAAAATAGAATGCTTAGGGCTTTTCCTCCACTGGAATTGTCCTATGGGGTGGCAGTGATGCAAGCCCAAGCTAGTTCAAATAAAGACCCTAGTGTGATTGCATCAAATTGACTCCTTACTGGTCTTTTGTGGTTCATAAACACTTCTTTGGTACTACAAACCCAATGAAATAGCTAAAGAAATATCTTAATATATCTGTAACTTTCATTTCTGATGAAATTCATCCTTAATCACGTGCATTCTCACACAATACAGCATACAGAACACAGACCAAATTGCTCTGGTTTAAAGTCAACTACTTATATATATTACACTGAGACTGATCTAATGGAGTACTAGCTCTCTCTCTCTCTCTCTCTCTCTCTCTCTCTCTCTCTCTCTCTCTCTCTCTCTCTCTCAAAGAGTTTTCAATTACAACTTTATTCCTCTACAAGGAATAATTTTTTCTTTTTTTATTAGATATTTTCTTCATTTACATTTCAAATGCTATCCTGAACGTCCTCTATACCCTCCCCCTACCCTGATCCCAAATGCATCCACTCCTGATTCCTGGCCCTGGCATTCCCCTGTACTGGGTCATATGACCTTCACAAGACCAAGAGCCTCTCCTCCCATTTATGGCCAACTAGGCCATCCTCTGCTTCTTATGCAACACAGCTCTGGGGAGTTCTGGTTAGCTCATATTGTTGGTCCTCCTATAGGGTAGTACTAGCTCTCTTAAAAAAACAAACAAACAAAAAAAATCCACAGCACTACACAGAAAATAAGGACAAATGTGGATATGGGGTTTCTTTGCATTTATTTTAGTTACTTGTATCTTTATATATTAAACTCAATAGTTTCTAAATGCTCATAAATAATATTTAAGTACCTGACTTAAAAATTCCTAACACATACTGGCAAACCATTATAAGTTTGGTAAAAACAAGATATCAAACCTTGCAAAACCATATGTCATTAAAAAGTAAAAAGTGGGGTTTTCTGTTTCAAGAAGTATGGGTGAAAATAATTTGATGAATGATATTTAGAATTTAAAATTAAAAGGTTTTATTAAAAAAATGTTTTAGTTTAGAAATGACTTGTAGCTCACCTAGCATTCCCTCCCACTGAACTCTACCTCCATTATTTTAATGAGAACTCTGATTCCTAATTTACCATTTTTCCATGAGACTGGTTATTTCCCAGTAGGTGGCTTGTACTTTTTGACAATATGACTTTATAGTTTAAGCCATGTCTGGGAACCAGCCCTGTACCAGGTATTGAGGAAAGTACCAATGGGTAGCATCAGTGGTTTTCAGGGGCAAAACTTTGTTTTGTGAGGGCAAAAGTTGCCTGCTTTTAGTTATACTTACCTTTTTAAGCTCTTCTATTTTAAGACCAAAAGCCATTTGCTTCTGGTAATTAATTCCTACTGCTTAGCAGCAGGAAATTATGAATAGCAACTAGTTGAGTGGGATTTTTTTTAAGTGTATATGAGTACACTGTACCTGTCTTCAGACACAATAGATGAAGCCATTGGATCCATTACATATTCTTGTGAATCACCATGTAGTTGCTAACAATTGAGCTCAGGACCTTTGGAAGAGAAGTCAGTGCTCTTAACTGGTGATTTCTTTCCCGCTTATTTATTTATTTACATCCCAAATGTTGACCCCTTCTCCAAGTACCCCCTCTCAGAGTTCCTCAGTCCCTCCTCCCTTGTCTTTGCCTCTGACAGGGCAGCCTCTTTCTCCCTGACATCTCCTTTGTTCTTTGTCTCAAGAGCCTCTCATTGATCAGCAAGAAACTCACAGTTTTGTTAAATCATTGTGATCCAGAATAAAAGAAAATGGAAAGTAATGCATGCAGAAAAAAACTTTTATACAGGCAGCACACACACACACACACACACACACACACACACACACACACACTGGTTGGGCCAGACCACCTGTTTCAACAACTCCTCAAGTGTTCACACATACTTTCATATATGCATGTATGCATTTGATAGATGGAGCTCCCATGAGGAAATTCCAATGAGCAAGTGTCAACTCACAAAAATTCACTCATTCTGGATGAAAAAGAATCTACAACCTTTATCACTCAGAGAAAGAAAAAGCTTCTACCTTTTTATTGCTAAAAGTAAGAATAGGCTTCCTCTTATTGTCATACTTTGTTCTTATACTTTCTCAGGAGAATTGATCACATGGTCTTCCGAACATATTTACATTCCATAAGCTCATAGCAATGTTTAGACATTAACTCAAGTCACAACTTGGTGAGAAATTAGAGCAGAAATGTTTACATGTGTTTCCATTAAGACTGGTACCTGACTAATCTGTTATAAGCTCCATAAAATTTATTAAGATTAAAACAATAGTTTTATGTTATTAGCATTGTTTTGACAAGGAACAAATCATATACTTTGTGTCTCATTAGTTTTGAAGTTTTGTAATTAGTTAATACTCTTTTTTTCTGTCCTTGCAGTTACAATAATTTGTCTATTTCCAGTTTATGACCTTTAGTTAGCAGATAGTAGTTTTACAGATAACCTAGAAGGACTGTTTTCACTGATCATAAATTTGCTCCAAGCCTGCTTTCTAATCCCTAGTACAATCAGCCTGTGACTCATGAAGGTTTATGGAGCCTTATTTGCCACCTGTTAGAAAGCTGGAAATTACTTGTATAAATTTACAAGTACAAATTCTTTAAAGTCATTATCAGGAATTATGAAATCATCAATTTCTCTATACAGCACTGCTACATGAGAGTACATATCCATTGGTGTGCAGAAAATTTGCCCAATAAGGTGGTCTAGGAATCATTAGACTATGTAATAGTGACATGAAAGGCATAACAGTAGCAAGAAACAATCCTAGTATAAAAATCTCTGATGGTCTTGCATTTCAGAGCTTACCATTCGAAGCCATGCAAAGTGGCGAGTCATCTCCAGAAAACTTACTTGCATTCCTCTAGCCTTTCTTAGATGGCTCCTGACAAGCCATCAGTGATTGTTCCCTATCATTTGGTAGTCTGACTCAGTCATGAAATCTTGACATAATTCTACAAATGAAATGTGAGAGAAAGTCTGTTGCATGCCTTTTTGTTAAATGTTTCCTTGCTTTTGGATGAAAATCCAAACTAGCAATGATTTTTTTCCTCAGAGTCTTCTTTAATTTCATGAGTTCAAAGAATTTGTGTGAAGAAGAACACGAAAGTAGAAGGCGTGAAAGAGGTAGAGGAGAAAAAACAGCCAAAAGTTGCTCACCTCTGGTCATAATCAGAAAGAATGAAGAGAAAGAGAATTAGAACAAAGTATAATAACATATATAGATAATGATGATGCTAGTATATCTCTGATTGTATGTGCTAATTGAAAAAAATCCCTAAAAGGTCAAATCTGAGAGAGTTGTTAATATATATATATATATATATATATATATATATATATTATAATCCATATCATCTTACACTGATGTGCTTACTTCTACCAATATGTATAAGTCAACTGTGCAGGAAGCAGAGGAAAATAAAGAGGATCTTACATGAAAGTAATAATCTATCTCTCATGTAATTAATAAATATTCTCTAGTATCCACACCCAATTGGAAGAAGCAATAATTTGGAATATATATATATATATATATATATATATATATATATATAATTTATCATTTGGTAAAAATATATGTCAAAACCAAAAGTCAATGGATAGTATAAAAGTTATTGAGACTTTAAAGTATTTATTTTCATAGGGTCTTCATTATACAGTTGGTCACATTACAATTTCAGGGCTTCTCAGCTCTGATAACTACCCAAGAAGTGTGTAATATTTATCTCTGCTAGTAATTCCCATGTTGTATAATCTAACTTTATAATAATGGAATAGGAAAATTATAAGTCAATGATGGATGGAATTTGTGATACAATATTAATAAGTGAGTTAATTTTATGATTTATATGAAACTAATTCTAATCCTGTTTGGCTTTGTGTACTTGGATCATTCATGTAAGTTGTTTGCACTTTTAATCCTTTGAGAACCTAGTTTTCACGTTATATTCAATATTACTGCATCCCCTGTATGTTAGAGGCATGTTAAGGGCATACTTTCCTCTAATAAATCTCTTTTCCTCCATACAGGCTAGAATTTAGTTTGCTTATGAAGACTATGAAGCAAAGCTCATAATCTGCATCATTTAGATTCAGTTAATGGATTCTTCTCAGAACCTAGTGAACTAACCATAAAGTTTTGAGGGTTCAAGATTATTTGTGCCTAAGAAAACACAAAAAGCAGCCAAATAAATGTTAAAGATCCTAAACCTGCCATGTATTAAGTAGATGGAACTTTGTGTCTTATTCTGGTCTTTTCAAAATTTTCTCTCCTGTGCCCAGGAGTTAATGACTGAGCTCTTCAATCATAAAGTCTACATCACAAATTTATATTTAAAATGTGAATGTCCTTAATTGCAGTTTTTACTAAGGAGAATATTCACCAACCAATAGAATCCACTAATAGATACAAAGTCAGCATACAATTCTTCTGTGCTTCAAGTTTAGTGCTTATAAAGTTTATTTCCAAAACCTTGCTCCAAACATTGAAGGGGTATACAAGAATGTTTTTTTTTTCATTTGTCATCTTTTCTAAATCTATTTACAAGAGGGAAACATTGCATTTGAAAAGTTTTAATGGGAGGAATAATGATAGAAAACCAGAAATACTAGAAGAGGAAGAAAGCGGAAAGGAAAATATTATAAGCCTAAAGAAATGGAGAGGGTCAAAGGAAAGACAAGGTGGGGGAGTTAAGGTGGGTGTCACACCTGAGTATTTTCTGCTTTCACTCTGTGCATTCCTGAACTGGGAGCAACACAGTGTACATAATATCTTAAATTTGAATATTAGACTTGTCCAGTTAACCATTCCTCATCTTTCATATTCCTCCATGTTAGACAGTCCATCAGACCTGTCTGTGTCTCTGCTTCTCTCATGGATTGTAAGGATTTCAAATTTCAAATAAAGTATTTGTTATTACCCCTTATTGTTTGAGAAAGGGGATGTTTCCTAAAATCATGTCCAAGTATTCCAGGACTCTGGTGGCTGACTACACATTGAGTAATGGTATCGGCAAGCACTGTTTCCACTTGCACAGACATGGAACTTCAAATACTGTAGCAGAAAATAGGACACCTGAATGAAAAGAATAATACAAATGAATGCCATGAAAAAGGTACCACTATGAAGCAAAATCCTACTTTAAACTACTTTTTCCCTGATATGAAAAGACTACTCTTAGATCAGAATATGAAAAACCTTAGCACTGATGGGAACCCAGTCTGCTAGGGAGCAGCGGTACATATGCTCCATAGAAGAAAAACCTGAGAAAATCATAATGAGAACCAATAACTGGAGCAGTCTTTTGTGTGGCATCATTACTGCCCAAATAGTAATTCAAAATACAGTAAACAATGTTTGGTTTCACACAGATTGAAAATGGCTGTTGGTGTTTTGTGATTCTATTTTCAATGGCTTCAGACTTTTCCCCATTCACTCCATATTTGGCGTTCTTGCTCTGAAAATAGGTTAACTGGCTCTTGTTATCAAGAATTTTCTTTTGAACATGACACAAGCAAAATTTTTACTTCAGAAAAAGGTCTGACATTTCAAGAAGCAGGTCAGCTGCTTGATGGAGGCTCACAGGACTAGTAAATGCTTCCAGGGTGTTATTCCTCTTGGGGGGGGGCATAATTATAGTATAAATAATATGTATTTAAGAATTACATTTTAAGAAATGAATTTCCAGAGACAGGTAACTGGCATCAAACTTTTCCACTCCCTAGAAAACTAAATTGGAGCATTTTTATGAGATATTTTACATTTCAAATGCTTTCCCCAAAGCCCCTATACCCTCAGAGCTGTGTCTCTAGTTGCATATGTAGCAGAGGATGTGTCTCTAGTTGATATGTGGCAGAAGATGGCCTAGTCGGCTGTCAATGAGATGAGAGGCCAGGGTGTTATTCTTGACACTGTGCTCCTTTGGGCTATCCCCTTATTTAATAATACTTAGATTCATTACCAGAATCTTAAAATAGATTTTTTTTTTAGTGTATTTGTAATTTATTTATTTATTTATTTATTTATTTACTTTTTAATTAGATATTTTCCTCAATTACATTTCAAATGCTATCCAAAAAGTCCCCAATACATTCCCCCCCCCAGTCCCCCACCCACCCACCCCCACCCCATGGCCCTGGCATTCCCCAGTACTGGGGCATATAAAGTTGGCAAGTCCAATGGGCCTCTCTTTCCATTGATGGCCGACTAGGCCATCTTTTGATACAAATGCAGCTAGAGTCAAGAGCTCTGGGGTACTGGTTAGTTCATAATAATGTTCCACCTATGGGGTTGCAGTTCCCTTTAGCTCCTTGGGTACTTTCTCTAGCTCCTCCATTGGGGGCCCTGTGATCCATCCAATAGCTGACTGTGAGCATCAACTTCTGTGTTTGCTAGGCCCCGGCATTGTCTCACAAGAGACAGCTATATCTGGGTCCTTTCAGCAAAATCTTGCTAGTGTATGCAATGGTGTCAGCATTTGGAAGCTGATTATGGGATGGATCCCTGGATATGGCAGTCTTTAGATGGTCCATCCTTTCTTCACAGCTCCAAACTTTATCTATGTAACTCTTTCCATGGGTGTTTTGTTCCCAATTCCAAGAAGGGGCACAGTGTCCACACTTGGGTCTTCGTTCTTCTTGAGTTTCATGCGTTTAACAAATTGTATCTTATATCGTGGGTATCCTAAGTTTTTGGGCTAATGTACACTTATCAGTGAGTACATATTGTGTGAGTTCCTTTGTGAATATGTTATCTCACTCAGGATGATGCCCTCCAGATACATCCATTTGCCTAGGAATTTCATAAATTCATTCCTTTTAATAGCTGAGTAGTACTCCAATGTGTAAATGTACCACATTTTCTGTATCCATTCCTGTTTTGAGGGGCATCTGTGTTCTTTCCAGCTTCTAACTAGTATAAATAAGGCTGCTATGAACATAGTGGAGCATGTGTCCTTCTTACCAGTTGGAACATCTTCTGGATATATGCCCAGGAGAGGTATTGCTGGATCCTCTGGTAGTATTATCTCCAATTTTCTGAGGAACCGCCAGACTGACTTCCAGAGTGGTTGTACCAGCTTGCAATCCCACCAACAATGAGGGAGTGTTCCTCTTTCTCCACATCCTCACCAGCATCTGCTGTTGAAAGAGGAAAATTACTGACCACCAGAACTCTCACCCCAGAGTACATTCTGAACTCTCACACCAGAGTCAGACCCCCTCTCAAATGAAAACTGTTCCAGGGACATTTCTGAGATAAGGGTTTCCTGGAACGAACCCAGTCCTACCCCTCCCAACTAAGGACTGTGCCAGGGACATTTTTGAGATAAGGGTGTGAGTAAAAACCTCAGTTCCAATGAATCAAGTACATGGCCAAAGTGTGGGACGCGGTTGCAAAAGCACTTTGGAAAAACCCTTGGTTGAATCACTTAGTGACGTAAAAACTGTATTTTCCCTGCCCTGCTCCCCCCCTTGCCTCCTACCTATAAAAGCTTGTGAAAAGTTTGGGCTAATTGCCGGATCTCCTCTGCACCTTGCAGGCTGCATGAGGTCCGACCCCAGATATCTGGTATATGTGCTGTTTGTTTGTTTTGTTTGCTTTCTTGTCGTTGCTGTATTAAATCTTACTCCCTATACATCTTAAGTACCGGTCTCAGTGTCTTCTTGGGTGCGCGGCTGACCCGAGGCTTGAGTAAGTGCCTCCCTTTGGGAGTTTTGGAGTCTTTCATTTGGTGCGTTGGCCGGGAATCAGCGCGTCTACCCAGAGGTCCTGGACCCACTCAGAAGTAAGATTTACTGTTCTGCTTTGGTCTGGTGTCTGTGTTCTGTTAATTTCTGAAAGGCCAGGAAGGCCATTCTGTATGAGCGATCGCTGTTTCGGTTTTGCAGACGCTCAGTGTGCAATGTGCACAGTGAGACCGCGCTCCGGGTAGGAGCGTAGGGTGTGGACAAAAGACAGACGTGTCCAGGAGGTGTCCACCGTCTGTGCGCCCTGGGAGACGTCCCAGGAGGACAAGGGGAGGACTAAGGACGCTTAGTGGACCCCTCTGTGCGAGATCGTGGGTTAGAGTCCCACCTCGTGCTTCAGGTTGCGAGATCGTGGGTTCGAGTCCCACCTCGTGCTTTGGTTTTTTCTTTTTGTCTCAAGTCTCGTGTCTGCTCTTGTTGTTTGCTATTATTCTAGAAATGGGACAATCTGCTGGGTGTGTAGGTGTGGAACTGCTGCATTTGTGTATTCTGAGATTGTGGGTTTATTCTGGCAGTGGCTGTGAGAGGACGACTGTCTATGGCCTCACGGTCGGCACCCCAAAAGAGATGTTCCAAGGGAGACCCTGGAAGGAGTGCCCAGGGTACAGAACAGTCAAAAAGACCTGGCTGTTGCCTGGCAGAGTGAAAAAGAGAGAGAATGTTCTCTCTGCCAGAGCGAGAGTCAATGTGAAATCCGACCCCGTCAGAAAAAAGTGTTTGGCTGGTTGTGTAAGTCCAGGCGTGGACGAGTGTGCTTGTTTGTGGCCACATGACAAGACTGTGTGTGTGTGTGTGTGTTAACCCTTTGTCGACTGTAGACTTGGACTGACGTCAGGACAAAATTTGTCAGCAATGGTTTTAAAAAAGGAAAAAAAGAGAAAAAAGAACCATCAGGCCGGTCTTGCCCACTGCGCTCTCGGCGAGGCAGTGCCAGCGGCTCGCAGCGGGCGGGCAGCGCCGGCCAGCCTGGCTGCGGGGCCATCGTGGGGCAAGACCAGCTGCCACCGGCCGACAGGGGCAGCACACGGTCCGCACTCGGCTGGGGAGCCCCAGGCTGCTCAAAAGAGCTCTGAAATGCAGAGCTGGGCTAAAGATTTCCGGCTTTGGTGGCGCAGTTAGGGCTTTGATAGCAGCAGTGGTGCTGAGGTTCTGGCTTCTGCAGGCACGGCAGAAGCAGAGGCTGTCTGTGCCCCGAGTTGTGAAATGCTGATAGTGAGTGCAGCGGCCTGCTGGCCCCCGCCTGCCGGTCCCGGAGTGGCCGTGAAGCCTGCCACAGCTGGGGAGGGGCCGACTACAGCCGCCGTCCCTCCTTTGGCCCCCCCAGAGTCTGCCCGCACTCCCTTGTGCCTGCCTGGCTGCGTGCTCCCTCCCCAAAGACAGTGCAGAGAGCACCAGGCGTCTATCAGGTAGTTAAATAGTTAAATTGCTGCCTCTGCCTGCCTGCCAGCGTTTGTTTGCCACTCCCAGGAGTTTACGCTGCATTCCGGCGCGCAACGGAGACTCCGCTCTGGGCTCTTCACATCAAAGGATCTGTTTCAGCCTTTGCCTGCCTCTTGGGTGGGAGAAAGGCTCATTCTCCTGCCCTCTGTATCTTGTCTCTTGTTAACAGAGAAAAAAATTTGTGTTCATTTTGAGATATCAGTGTGCAGCCAGATGTAAGAGCTACACTCCCTTCTCTGCCCCATGTGTTTTCTCTTCTCAGGCACTGCCCTGAGCTGTGTGAGTTTGTTCTAAGCTCCGGTGAGGGAGACATACAAGGTAAGGAGCACCTGACTGCCAGGCTCTGTTGAGGGTCTCATGTCTGTGGGACTAGAAAATGTCCCATCAATCTGACCTAGGTTATGAAAAGTTACAAAAGTTAAGAGAAAGATAGAGGTCTGCAAAGAAGAATTGAGAGCAAAGCTTCAGCAGACTCAAAAGAAATAGGTTAACAGTAAAAAGAGGTAAACTATGAAAAAGTTAAGTGACAGAATATAGATGTAATAATTAGATAACATTCAAAGTAAGCAAAGACAAGAAAGAGATATATAGAGATAGAAAGAGAGACACTTGCTAATAATACTAGCACTTAGAGATGATCTGTAAGAAATAAGGAGCCAGAAAATTTTCTAAAAAAGATAAGAGAAATGAAATGCTGGTCACAAAAGTCAGGGAGACTAGAAAACTTAGTACCTGGCAACAAAAAAAGAAAGCTTTTGGCTAAAGATCAGAGTGTATGCTGTTGAAAAAGAAGAGCACTGAGTGAGAGACTGCCCTAATGTTGTCCCCAACTTTGGGACTCCTAGATGTGACTGAGAACAAAAGTATTGCCAAAGAGGTTCTTACTCAGAGATTGGGACCCTGAAAAAAGACCGGTGGCATACTTGTGAAAATTAGACCTGGTGACTGTAAGATGACCTGCTTGTCTGCACATAGTGGTTTCTAGTCAAGGACGCAGATAAACTGACTCTGAGACAAAACTTGGCACATGCCCTAAAAGTGTGGTTCAGCCCCCTGACCGATGGCTGACTAATGCTCTGGAAAACATGATCCAATTGTTCCCCTGACTGATGGACATATTATCAGAGCTTTTTGTTGACTCATCACTGCTCTGATATTCTGGCGGAAGGAACTTCGGCTCAGAAGGCTGAACTCTTGGCACTAACCCAAGCCCTGCGGTTGGCTAAAGGCAGAGACATCAAAGACAAAGAAGAAATTTTGGCCCTCCTAGAAGCTCCTGAATGGACTGGGTGAGTTGGAGTAAAGCTCAGCTATGTCGCACCGAGGTGACCTACCTAGGGTACACCCTCCGGGAAGGAAAGCGGTGGCTCACCGAAGCCAAGAAAAAGACTGTGATGCTGATCCCAACCCCCACCACCCCACGCCAAGTACGTGAGTTTCTGGGGACGGCGGGCTTTTGCAGAAAGAAAAAGTCCCATTCACCTGGACTGAGGAACACCAAAAAGCCTTTGACAGCATAAAGGCAGCACTGCTTGCAGCCCCCACTCTGGCTTTGCCAGATTTGACTAAGGTAAGCGGAAGGCGGGGACAGCAGTGCAGTGGTGGACAAAAAGCAAGTGATCTAGGCCAGCAGCCTCCCTGAAGGGACTTCAGCCCAAAAAGCTAAACTTGTGGCTTTGATACAAGCTTTAGAAAAGTCTACACTGACAGCAGGTATGCTTTTGCCACTGTATGGAACAATATACAGACAAAGAGAGCTGTTGACATCTACAGAAAAAGACCTAAGATGCTGTGAACAAAAGAAATCAGATGGCAGATCTAACCGCCAAAAACAGGCATTCCAAAGAGCAATGATCCTGGCAGTCTGAAGACTATCAAGTTATAGACAAATTAAGACTGGTAAAAGAAACCCTGTATAAAATGGTAAAAACTGAAAGAAAGAAAACTAGTCCTCCCTTGAAAAGACAGACCTGACATCAACTGAGAAATAAACTTTACTGAGAAAAAAACGTTCTCAAAATGGATAAATGAGACTGCTCACATAGTCATCAAGAAGATTATTGAAGAAAAATTTTCCAAGGTTCAGAGTGCCAAAAGCAATAGTGTCAGATAATAGCCCTGCTTTGTTGCCCAGGTAAGTCAGGGTGTGGCCAAGCATTTAGAGGTCAAATAAAAATTACATTGTGTGTATAGACCTCAGAGCTCAGGATAGATAAAAATTAGTTTAAAACTCTAAGACAGACCTTGACAAAATTAATCGTGGAGACTGGCATAGACTTGGTGTTCCTTCCCTATGCCCTATTTCTTGATTCAGTTTTACTCTGTTTAAGGTCCTTTATGAGTCACCTATGGCCATTACTGTTTCAAATGATGTGTTTAAACCTATGTTGTTAATAATGATCTGTATGCTAAGTTAAAAGGCTTGCAGGTGGTCTGGTCACAACTGGGAAAAATTGGACTGAGTACGCGGACGACATTGCTCCAGGGATCCCAACAGCTGAGACAGTAAACGAGCTGGGTACCCCAAGGACATCTCACCAGTTCCAGCCAGAGATCTGATCTACGTGCACCTACATCGTGCCCAGACCCTCAAGCCTCGCTAAAAGGGCCCCTGCCTAGTTCTGTTTACTAATGCTTCTTGTTCTGTTTTTGTTCCCATGTTAAAATAGAGTCTTTCATTTGGTGCATTATGCAGTATCTGAAATTCTAAGATTAGAATTATTTACTAAAAGAAGGGGGGAATGAAAGAGGAAAATTACTGACCACCAGAACTCTCACCCCAGAGTACATTCTGAACTCTCACACCAGAGTCAGACCCCCTCTCAAATGAAAACTGTTCCAGGGACATTTCTGAGATAAGGGTTTCCTGGAACGAACCCAGTCCTACCCCTCCCAACTAAGGACTGTGCCAGGGACATTTTTGAGATAAGGGTGTGAGTAAAAACCTCAGTTCCAATGAATCAAGTACATGGCCAAAGTGTGGGACGCGGTTGCAAAAGCACTTTGGAAAAACCCTTGGTTGAATCACTTAGTGACGTAAAAACTGTATTTTCCCTGCCCTGCTCCCCCCCTTGCCTCCTACCTATAAAAGCTTGTGAAAAGTTTGGGCTAATTGCCGGATCTCCTCTGCACCTTGCAGGCTGCATGAGGTCCGACCCCAGATATCTGGTATATGTGCTTTTTGTTTGTTTTGTTTGCTTTCTTGTCGTTGTTGTATTAAATCTTACTCCCTATACATCTTAAGTACCGGTCTCAGTGTCTTCTTGGGTGCGCGGCTGACCCGAGGCTTGAGTAAGTGCCTCCCTTTGGGAGTTTTGGAGTCTTTCACTGTCACCTGAATTTTTGATCTTAGCCATTCTGACTGGTGTGAGGTGGAATCTCAGGGTTGTTTTGAGTTGCATTTCCCTGATGATTAAAGATGTTGAACATTTTTTCAGGTGCTTCTCTGCCATTCGGCATTCCTCAGGTGAGAATTCTTTGTTCAGTTCTGAGCCCCATTTTTTAACGGGGTTATTTGATTTTCTGGAGTCCACCTTCTTGAGTTCTTTATATATATTGGATATTAGTCCCCTATCTGATTTAGGATAGGTAAAATCCTTTCCCAATCTGTTGGCGGTCTTTTTGTCATATTGACGGTGTCTTTTGCCTTGCAGAAGCTTTGCAACTTTATGAGGTCCCATTTACCGATTCTCGATCTTACAGCACAAGCCTTTGCTGTTCTATTCAGGAATTTTCCCTCTGTAACCATATCTTCAAGGCTTTTCCCTACTTTCTCCTCTATAAGTTTCAGTGTCTCTGGTTTTATGTGGAGTTCCTTAATCCACTTAGATTTGACCTTGGTACAAGGAGATAGGAATGGATCAATTAGCATTCTTCTACATTATAACCGCCAGTTATGCCAGCACCATTTGTAGAAAATGCTGTCTTTTTTCCACTGGATGGTTTTTGCTCCCTTTACAAAGATCAAGTGACCATAGGTATGTGGGTTGATCTCAGGGTCTTCAATTCTGTTCCATTGGTCTACTTGTCTGTCTTTATACCAGTACCATGCAGTTTTTATCACAATTGCTCTGTAGTACAGCTTTAGGTCAGGCATGGTGATTCCACCAGAGATTCTTTTATCCTTGAGAAGAGTTTTTGCTATCCTAGGTTTTTTGTTGTTCCAGATGAATTTGCAGATTGCACTTTCTAATTCGTTGAAGAATTGAGTTGGAATTTTGATGGGGATTGCATTGAATCTGTAGATTGCTTTCAGCAAGATTGCCATTTTTACAATGTTGATCCTGTCAATCCATGAGTATGGGAAGTCTTTCCATCTTCTGAGATCTTCTTTAATTTCTTTCTTCAGAGACTTGAAGTTCTTGTCATACAGATCTTTCACTTCCTTAGTTAGAGTCACGCCAAGGTATTTTATATTGTTTGTGACTATTGAGAAGGGTGTTGTTTCCCTAATTTCCTTCTCTGCCTGTTTATCCTTTGTGTACAGAAAGACAATTGACTTGCTTGAGTTAATTTTATATCCAGCTACTTCACCGAAGCTATTTATCAGGCTTAGGAGTTCTCTGGTGGAATTTTTAGGGTCACTTATGTATACTATCATATCATCTGCAAAAAGCAATATTTTGACTTCTTCTTTTCCGAATGTATCCCCTTGATCTTTTTTTGTTGTCTAATGGCTCTGGCTAGGACTTCAAGTACAATGTTGAATAGGTAGGGAGAGAGTGGGCAGCCTTGTCTAGTCCCTGATTTTACTGGGATTTCTTCCAGCTTCTCACCATTTACTTTGATGTTGGCTACTGGTTTGCTGTATATTGCTTTTATCATGATTAGGTATGGGCCTTGAATTCCTGATCTTTCCAAGACTTTTATCATGAATGGGTGTTGGATTTTGTCAAATGCTTTTTCAGCATCTAACGAGATGATCATGTGGTTTTTGTTTTTAAGTTTGTTTATATACTGGATTACATTGACGGATTTTCGTATATTGAACCATCCTTGAATCCCTGGGATGAAACCTACTTGGTCAGAATGGATGATTGTTTTGATGTGTTCTTGAATTCCGTCAGCGAGAACTTTATTGAGGATTTTTGCATCAATATTCATAAGGGAAATTGGTCTGAAGTTCTCTATCTTTGTTGGGTCTTTATGTGGTTTAGGTATCAGAGTAATTGTGGCTTCATAGAATGAGTTGGGTAGAGTACCTTCTGATTCTATTTTGTGGAATAGTTTGTGAAGAACTGGGATTAGATCTTCTTTAAAGGTTTGATAGAACTCTGCACTAAACCCATCTTGTCCTGGGCTTTTTTAGGTTTGGAGACTATTAATGATTCCTTCTATTTCTTTAGGGGATATGGGACTGTTTAGATCATTAACCTGATCTTGATTTAACTTTGGTACCTGGTATCTGTCTAGAAACTTGTCCATTTCATCCAGGTTCTCCAGTTTTGTTGAGTATAGCCTTTTGTAGAAGGATCTGATGGTGTTTTGGATTACTTCAGGGTCTGTTGTTATGTCTCCCATTTCATTTCTGATTTTGTTAATTAGAATACTTTCCCTATGCCCTCTAGTGAGTCTGGCTAAGGGTTTATCTATCTTGTTGATTTTCTCAAAGAACCAGCTTCCCAATTGGTTGATTCTTGGAATTGTTCTTCTTGTTTCCACTTGGTTGATTTCACCCCTGAGTTTGATTATTTCTTGCCATCTACTCCTCTTGGTTGAATTTGCTTCCTTTTGTTCTAGAGCTTTTAGGTGTGTTGTCAAGCTGATAATGTGTGCTCTCTCTAGTTTCTTTTTGGAGGCACTCAGAGCTATGAGTTTTCCTCTTAGAAATGCTTTCAATGTGTCCCATAAGTTTGGGTATGTTGTGGCTTCATTTTCATTAAACTCCAGAAAGTCCTTAATTTCTTTCTTTATTCCTTCCTTGACCAAGGTATCATTGAGAAGAGAGTTGTTTAGTTTCCACGTGTGTGTTGGCTTTCTATTATTTATTTTGTTATTGAAGATCAGTCTTAGTCCATGGTGATCTGATAGGATGCATGGGACAATTTCAATATTTTTGTATATGTTGAGGCTTGTTTTGTGACCAATTATGTGGTCAATTTTGGAGAAGGTACCGTGAGGTGCTGAGAAGAAGGTATATCCTTTTGTTTTAGGATAAAATGTTCTGTAGATATCTGTCAGATCCATTTGTTTCATAACCTCTGTTAGTTTCACTGTGTACCTGTTTAGTTTCTGCTTCCATGATCTGTCCATTATTGAAAGTGGTGTGTTGAAGTCTCCCACTATTATTGTGTGAGGTGCAATGTGTGGTTTGAACTTTACTAAAGTATCTTTAATGAATGTGGCTGCCCTTGTATTTGGAGCATAGATATTCAGAATTGATAGTTCCTCTTGGAGGATTTTACCTTTGATGAGAATGAAGTGCCCTTCCTTGTCTTTTTTGATGACTTTGGGTTGGAAGTCAATCTTATAAGATATTATAATGTCTACTTCAGCTTGTTTCTTCCTACCATTTGCTTGGAAAATTGTTTTCCAGCCTTTCATTCTGAGGTAGTGTCTATCTTTTTCTCTGAGATGAGTTTCCTGTAAGCAGCAAAATGTTGGGTCCTGTTTCTGTATCCAGTCTGTTAGTCTATGTCTTTTTATTGGGGAGTTGAGTCCATTGATATTAAGAGATATTAGGGAGAAGTAATTGTTGCTTCCTTTTATTTTTGTTGTTAGAGTTGGTGTTCTGTTCTTGTGGCTGTCTTCTTTTAGGTTTGTTGAGGGATTACTTTCTTGCTTTTTCTAGGACGTGGTTTCAGTCCTTGTATTGGTTTTTTTTCTGATATTATCCTTTGAAGGGCTGGATTCGTGGAAAGATAATGTGTGAATTTGGTTTTGTCGTGGAATACTTTGGTTTCTCCATCTATGGTAATTGAGAGTTTGGCTGGGTATAGGAGCCTGGGCTGGAAAGTGTGTTCTCTTAGTTTCTGTATAACATCTGTCCAGGCCCTTCTGGCTTTCATAGTCTCTGGTGAAAAATTCGGTGTAATTCTGATAGGCTTGCCTTTATATGTTACTTGACCTTTTTCCCTTACTGCTTTTAGTATTCTTTCTTTATTTAGTGCATTTGTTGTTCTGATTATTATGTGTTGGAAGGAATTTCTTTTCTGGTCCAGTCTATTTGGAGTTCTGTAAGCTTCTTGTATGTTCATGGGCATCTCTTTCTTTAGGTTTGGGAAGTTTTATTCTATAATTTTGTTGAAGATATTTGCTGGTCCTTTGAGTTGAAAATCTTCATTCTCATCTACTCCTATTATCAGTAGGTTTGGTCTTCTCATTTTGTCCTGGATTTCCTGGATGTTTTGAGTTAGGATCTTTTTGGATTTTGTATTTTCTTTGATTGTCGTGCGGATGTTCTCTATGGAGTCTTCTGCACTTGAGATTCTCTCTTCCATCTCTTGTATTCTGTTGCTGTTGCTCGCGTCTATGGTTCCAGATTTCTTTCCTAGGGTTTGTATCTCCAGCGTTGCCTCAATTTGGGTTTTCTTCATTGTCTCTACTTCCCTTTTTAGTTCTTGGATGGTTTTATTCAATTCCATCACCTGTTTGGTCTGGTTTTCCTGCAATTCTTTAAGGGATTTTTGTGCTTCCTCTTTAATGTCTTCTACCTGTTTAGCAGTGTTCTCCTGCAATTCTTTAAAGGATTTTTGTTCTTCCTCTTTAATGTTTTCTACCTGTTTAGCAGTGTTCTCCTGTATTTCTTTAAGTGTGTTATTAAAGTCCTTCTTGATGTCCTCTACCATCATCATGAGATATGCTTTTAGATCCGGGTCTAGCTTCTCTGGTGTGTTGGGGTACCCTGGACTGGGCGAAGTGGGAGTGCTGGGTTCTGATGATGGTGAGTGGTCTTGGTTTCTGTTAGTAAGATTATTACATTTACCTTTTGCCATCTGGTAATCTCTGGGGTTAGTTGTTATTGTTGTCACTGTTTAAAGATTGGAGCAGACACTGTGTTCCACTCACCAGTAGTCTTTTTTTTTTTTTTTTGAAGAGAATACATTTTATCTTTATTTGAGAAGATTTTACATTAGTAAGAAGAAATGAAAGTAAATACAGAAAAAATGTTGTGTTTTAAAATGATGTAACAGCTTTCATGGAAAATTTAGAAGCAGCACAGTATTCAATTACATTTGTTATAAAATACCAGCAGCCTTTCAGTATAGAAGCAAATTCTAGTAGAAAGCAATGGCAATTCATTTATCCTCATCAATAGTTTAAGTGGTAAATAGAATCCAGTCTGCAAGTCTGTTGTGGAAAATATTTAACATCAATCAGGAGTTTCTACCCCTCCTTTAGTTATTCCCAGATAAAAGACATACAACTTTTTATATTTATAATAAGCATTTAATGCACTAGAGCTGGGCAGATATCTACCGTCTAAGTTATGAAAATCTACTTTCCCATCAATGACCCCAAGTTATAACTTGCCATGTTCTATTTGGGCAGCTCTTAACTTCAATAGGCCAGTGTTACCTAGCCCATGGTGACTTTTCCTTTTTTCACCTTCTTCTTCTTCCTCCTCTTTTTTTTTTTTTTTTTTGAAAAGCAATAAAATACTTTTATTGAGTCTGTCAAGTTTATAAAGACAGCTAAGATAATGTCATCATGATTTTTCAAATTCATAAATAAGAATGATAAGAATGATTATATAGTCAATGTTACATATTATATTTATAATTATGATTTCATTTCAGCCAATATTTATCTTTTTTTTTATATTTTTATTACATATTTTCCTCAATTACATTTCCAATACTATCCCAAAAGTCCCCCATAGTGCCCCCCACTTCCCTACCCACCCATTCCCATTCTTTTGGCCCTGGCATTCCCCTATATTGGGGCATATAAAGTTTGCAAGTCCAATGGGCCTCTCTTTCCATTGATGGCCGACTAGGCCATCTTTCCATACATATGCAGCTAGAGACAAGAGCTCCAGGGTTCTGGTTAGTACATCATGTTGTTCCAACAATAGGGTTGCAGATCCCTTTAACTCCTTGGGTACTTTCTCTAGCTTCTCCATTGGGAGCCCTGTGATACATCCAATAGCTGACTGTGAACATCCACTCCTGTGTTTGCTAGGCCCCGGCATCGTCTCACAAGAGACAGCTATATTTGGGTCCTTTCAGCAAAATCTTGCTAGTGTATGAAATGGTGTCAGCGTTTAGACGCTGATTATGGGACGGATCCCTGGATACAGCAGTCTCTAAATGGTCCATCCTTTCATCACAGCTACGAACTTTGTCTCTGTAACTCCTTCCCTGGGTGTTTTGTTCCCAATTCTAAGAAGGTGCACAGTGTCCACACTTTGGTCTTCATTCTTCTTGAGTTTCATGCGTTTATCAAATTGTATCTTATATCTTGGGTATCCTAAGTTTTGGGCTAATATCCACTTATCAATGAATACATATTGTGTGAGTTCTTTTGTGATTGTGTTACTTCACTCAAGATGATGCCCTCCAGGTCCATCCATTTGGCTAGGAATTTCATAAATTCATTCTTTTTAATAGCTGAGTAGTACTCCATTGTGTAAATGTACCATAATTTCTGTATCCATTCCTCTGTTGAGGGACATCTGGGTTCTTTCCAGCTTCTGGCTATTATAAATAGGGCTGCTATGAACATAGTGGAGCATGTGTCCTTTTTACCGGTTGGGACATCTTCTGGATATATGCCCAGGAGAGGTATTGCTGGATCCTCCGGTAGTACTATGTCCAATTTTCTGAGGAACCGCCAGACTGATTTCCAGAGTGGTTGTACAAGCTTGCAATCCCACCAACAATGGAGGAGTGTTCCTCTTTCTCCACATCCTCGCCAGCATCTGCTGTCACCTGAATTTTTGATCTTAGCCATTCTGACTGGTGTGAGGTGGAATCTCAGGGTTGTTTTGATTTGCATTTCCCTGATGATTAAGGATGTTGAACATTTTTTCAGGTGCTTCTCTGCCATTCGGTATTCCTCAGGTGAGAATTCTTTGTTCAGTTCTGAGCCCCATTTTTTAATGGGGTTTTTTGACTTTCTGGAGTCCACCTTCTTGAGTTCTTTATATATATTGGATATTAGTCCCTTATCTGATTTAGGATAGGTGACGATCCTTTCCCAATCTGTTGGTGGTTTTTTTGTCTTATTGATGGTGTCTTTAGCCTTGCAGAAGCTTTGTAGTTTCATGAGGTCCCACTTGTCAATTCTCGATCTTACAGCACAAGCCATTACTGTTCTATTCAGGAATTTTTCCCCTGTGCCCATATCTTCAAGGCTTTTCCCCACTTTCTCCTCTATAAGTTTCAGTGTCTCTGGTTTTATGTGAAGTTCCTTGATCCACTTAGACTTGACCTTAGTACAAGGAGATAGGAATGGATCGATTCGCATTCTTCTACATGTTAACAACCAGTTGTGCCAGCACCATTTGTTGAAAATGCTGTCTTTCTTCCACTGGATGTTTTTAGCTCCCTTGTCGAAGATCAAGTGACCGTAGGTGTGTGGGTTCATTTCTGGGTCTTCAATTCTATTCCATTGGTCTATTTGTCTGTCACTTTACCAGTACCATGCAGTTTTTATCACAATTGCTCTGTAGTAGAGCTTTAGGTCCGGCATGGTGATTCCACCAGAGGTTCTTTTATCCTTGAGAAGAGTTTTTGCTATCCTAGGTTTTTTGTTATTCCAGATGAATTTGCAGATTGCACTTTCTAATTCGTTGAAGAATTGATTTGGAATTTTGATGGGGATTGCATTGAATCTGTAGATTGCTTTTGGCAAGATAGCCATTTTTACAATGTTGAACCTGCCAATCCATGAGCATGGGAGATCTTTCCATCTTCTGAGATCTTCTATAATTTCTTTCTTCAGAGACTTGAAGTTTTTATTATACAGATCTTTCACTTCCTTAGTTAGAGTCACGCCAAGATATTTTATATTATTTGTGACTATTGAGAAGGGTGTTGTTTCCCTAATTTCTTTCTCAGCCTATTTATTCTTTGTGTAGAGAAAGGCCATTGATTTGTTTGAGTTAATTTTATATCCAGCTACTTCACCGAAGCTGTTTATCAGGCTTAGTAGTTCTCTGGTGGAATTTTTACGGTCACTTATATATACTATCATATCATCTGCAAAAAGTGATATTTTGACTTCATCTTTTCCAATTTGTATCCCTTTGATCTCCTTTTGTTGTCGAATTGCTCTGGCTAGGACTTCAAGTACAATGTTGAATAGGTATGGAGAAAGTGGACAGCATTGTCTAGTCCATGATTTTAGAGGGATTGCTTCAAGCTTCTCACCATTTACTTTGATGTTGGCTACTGGTTTGCTGTAGATTGCTTTTATCATGTTTAGGTATGGGCCTTGAATTCCTGATCTTTCCAAGACTTTTATCATGAATGGGTGTTGGATCTTGTCAAATGCTTTTTCAGCATCTAACGAGATGATCATGTGGTTTTTGTCTTTGAGTTTGTTTATATACTGGATTACGTTGATGGATTTCCGTATATTGAACCATCCCTGCATCCCTGGGATGAAACCTACTTGGTCAGGATGGATGATTGTTTTGATGTGTTCTTGGATTCGGTTAGCAAGAACTTTATTGAGGATTTTTGCATCAATATTCATAAGGGATATTGGTCTGAAGTTTTCTATCTTTGTTGGGTCTTTTTGTGGTTTAGGTATCAGAGTAATTGTGGCTTCATAGAATGAGTTGGGTAGAGTACCTTCTGTTTCTATTTTGTGGAATACTTTGTGAAGAACTGGGATTAGATCTTCTTTGAAGGTCTGATAGAACTCTGCACTAAACCCATCTGGTCCTGGGCTTTTTTTAGTTGGGAGACTATTAATGACTGCTTCTATTTCTTTGGGGGATATAGGGCTGTTTAGATCATTAACCTGATCTTGATTCAACTTTGGTACCTGGTATCTGTCTAGGAACTTCTCCATTTCATCCAGGTTCTCCAGTTTTGTTGAGTATAGCCTTTGGTAGAAGGATCTGATGGTGTTTTGGATGTCTTCAGGATCTGTTGTTATGTCTCCTTTTTCATTTCTGATTTTGTTAATTAGGATGCTTTCCCTGTGCCCTCTAGTGAGTCTGGCTAAGGGTTTATCTATCTTGTTGATTTTCTCAAAGAACCAGCTCCTTGATTGGTTGATTCTTTGAATAGTTTTTCTTGTTTCCACTTGGTTGATTTCGCCCCTGAGTTTGATTATTTTCTGCCGTCTACTCCTCTTGGGTGAATTTGCTTCCTTTTGTTCTAGTGCTTTTAGGTGTGTTGTCAAGCTGCTAATGTGTGCTCTCTCTAGTTTCCTTTTTGAGGCACTCAGAGCTATATGTTTTCCTCTTAGAAATGCTTTCATTGCGTCCCATAAGTTTGGGTATGTTGTGGCTTCATTTTCATTGAACTCTAAAAAGTCCTTAATTTCTTTCTTTATTCCTTCCTTGACCAAGGTATCATTGAGAAGAGTGTTGTTCAGTTTCCACGTGAAGGTTGGCTTTCTATTATTTATTTTGTTATTGAAGATCAGCCTTAGTCCATGGTGATCTGATAGGATGCATGGGACAATTTCAATATTTTTATATCTGTTGAGGCCTGCTTTGTGACCAATTATGTGGTCAATTTTGGAGAAGGTACCATGAGGTGCTGAGAAGAAGGTATATCCTTTTGTTTTAGGATAGAATGTTCTGTAGATATCTGCCAGATCCATTTGATTCATAATTTCTCTTAGTTTCACTGTGTCCCTGTTTAGTTTCTGTTTCCATGATCTGTCCATTGGTGAAAGTGGTGTGTTGAAGTCTCCCACTATTATTGTATGAGGTGCAATGTGTGCTTTGAGATTTACTAAAGTTTCTTTAATGAATGTGGCTGCCTTTGTATTTGGAGCATAGATATTCAGGATTGATAGTTCCTCTTGGAGGATTTTACCTTTGATGAGTATGAAGTGTCCCTCCCTGTCTTTTTTTAATGACTTTGGGTTGGAAGTCAATCTTATCAGATATTAGAATGGCTACTCCAGCTTGTTTCTTCATGCCATTTGCTTGGAAAATTGTTTTCCAGCCTTTCATTCTGAGGTAGTGTCTATCTTTTTCTCTGAGATGAGTTTCCTGTAAGCAGCAAAATGTTGGGTCTTGTTTGTGTAGCCAGTTTGTTAGTCTATGTCTTTTTATCGGGGAGTTGAGTCCATTGATATTAAGAGATATTAAGGAAAAGTAATTGTTGTTTCCTGTTATTTTTGTTGTTAAAGTTGGCATTTTGTTCTTGTGGCTGTCTTCTTTTAGGTTTGTTGAGGGATTACCTTCTTGTTGTTTCTAGGGCGTGGTTCCTGTCCTTGTATTGGTTTTTTTCTGTTATTATCCTTTGAAGGGCTGGATTCGTGGAGAGATAATGTGTGAATTTGGTTTTGTCGTGGAATACTTTGGTTTCTCCATCTATGTTAATTGAGAGTTTGGCTGGGTATAGTAGCCTGGGCTGGAATTTGTGTTCTTTTAGTGTCTGTATAACATCCGTCCAGGATCTTCTGGCTTTCATAGTCTCTGGTGAAAAATCTGGTGTAATTCTGATAGGCTTGCCTTAAATGTTACTTGGCCTTTTTCTCTTACTGCTTTTAGTATTCTATCTTTATTTAGAGCATTTGTTGCTCTGATTATTATGTGTCGGGAGGTATTTCTTTTCTGGTCCAGTCTATTTGGAGTTCTGTAGGCTTCTTGTATGTTCATGGGCATCTCTTTCTTTAGATTTGGGAAGTTTTCTTCTATAATTTTGTTGAAGATGTTTGCTGGTCCTTTGAGTTGAAAATCTTCATTCTCATCCACTCCTATTATCCGTAGGTTTGGTCTTCTCATTGCGTCCTGTATTTCTTGGATGTTTTGAGTTAGGATCTTTTTGCATTTTACATTTTCCTTGATTGTTGTGCCGATGTTCTCTATGGAATCTTCTGCACCTGAGATTCTCTCTTCCATCTCTTGTATTCTGTTGCTGATGCTCGTATCTATGGTTCCAGATTTCTTTCCTAGGGTTTCTATCTCCAGTGTTGCCTCATTTTGGGTTTTCTTTATTGTGTCTACTTCCCTTTTTAGGTCTAGTATGGTTTTGTTCATTTCCATCATCTGTTTGGATGTGTTTTCCTGTTTTTCTGTAAGGACTTCTACCTGTTTGATTATGTTATCGTGTTTTTCTTTAAGGATTTGTAACTCTTTAGCAGTGTTCTCCTGCAATTCTTTAAGGGATTTTTGTGCTTTCTCTTTATTGTCTTCTGCCTGTTTAGCAGTGTTCTCCTGCATTTCTTTAAGTGTGTTATTAAAGTCCTTCTTGAAGTTCTCTATCATCATCAGGAGATATGCTTTTAAATCCGTGTCTAGCTTTTCCGGTGTGTTGGGGTGCCCTGGACTGGGCGAAGTGGGGGTGCTGGGTTCTGATGATGGTGAGTGGTCTTGGTTTCTGTTAGGAAGATTATTACGTTTACCTTTCGCCATCTGGTAATCTCTGGGGTTAGTTGTTATTGTTGTCACTGTTTAAAGATTGGAGCAGAAGCTGTGTTCCACTCACCAGCAGTCTCTAAATCCTGCGGCGGGGGTCGTGGGTAGCTGACGGTACCCCCGTGCTGGTCCAGCCGGAAGAGGCCTGTGGTCCTACACAGGCCGTTTTTCTGCTTCCCTAACTAATGCAGTCTCTGGTCCCGCGTGCAATTGTATTGGAGCAGAAGCTGTGTTCCACTCTCCAGAAGTCTTATGATCCTGTGGTGGGTGTTGTGGGTAGCTGGTGAGTGTCAGCCGACCCTGCGCCCCAGCTGCCCTGGTGCTTTTCTGACCGGAAGAGGGTTGTGGCCCTATGTAGGCCGGATTTCTCTCTCCCCAACCAGAGCAGTCTCAGGTCCCGCGTGATTGGACTGGAACAGAAGCTGTGTTCCACTCACCAGCAGTCCCAAAATCCTGCGGCGAAGGTCGTGGGTAGCTGGTGGGTGTCAGGCAACCCTGCGCTCCCGCTACCCTGGCGCTGATCCGGCCGGATGAGGCCTGTGGCCCTACTCAGGCCGGTTTCTGCTTCCCTAACTAATGCAGTCTCAGGTCCCGCGCAATTGGATTGGAGCAGAAACTGTGTTCCACTCACCAGCAGTCCCAAAATCCTGCGGCGGGGGTCGTGGGTAGCTGGAGCGTGTCAGGCAACCCTGCGCTCCCGCTACCCCGGCGCTGATCCGCCCGGATGTGGCCTGTGGTCCTACTCAGGCCGGTTTCTGCTTCCCTAACTAATGCAGTCTCAGGTCCCGCGCAATTGGATTGGAGCTGAAGCTGTGTTCCACTCACCAGCAGTCCCAAAATCCTGCGGCGGGGGTCATGGGTAGCTGTCGGGTGTCAGGCAACCCTGCGCTCCCGCTACCCCGGCGCTGATCCAGCCGGATGAGGCCTGTGGTCCTACTCAGGCCGGTTTCTGCTTCCCTAACTAATGCAGTCTCAGGTCCAGCGCAATTGGATTGGAGCAGAAGCTGTGCTCCACTCACCAGAAATCTTAAGATCCTGTGGCGGGTGTTGTGGGTAGCTGGCGAGTGTCAGCAGACCCTGCGCCCCAGCTGCCCCGGTGCTTTTCTGACCAGAAGAGGGTTGTGGCCCTATGTAGGCCGGATTTCTCTCTCCCCAACCAGAGCAGTCTCAGGTCCCGCGTGATTGGACTGGAACAGAAGCTGTGTTCCACTCACCAGCAGTCCCAAAATCCTGTGGCGGGGGTCGTGGGTAGCTGGCGGGTGTCAGGCAACCCTGCGCTCCCGCTACCCCGGCGCTGATCCAGCCGGATGAGGCCTGTGGCCCTACTCAGGCCGGTTTCTGCTTCCCTAACTAATGCAGTCTCAGGTCCCGCGCAATTGGATTGGAGCAGAAGCTGTGTTCCACTCACCAGCAGTCCCAAAATCCTGCGGCGGGGGTCGTGGGTAGCTGGCGGGTGTCAGGCAACCCTGCGCTCCCGCTACCCCGGCGCTGATCTGGCCGGATGAGGCCTGTGGCCCTACTCAGGCCGGTTTCTGCTTCCCTAACTAATGCAGTCTCAGGTCCCGCGCAATTGGATTGAAGCAGAAGCTGTGTTCCACTCACCAGCAGTCCCAAAATCCTGTGGCGGGGGTCGTGGGTAGCTGGCGGGTGTCAGGCAACCCTGCGCTCCCGCTACCCCGGCACTGATCCGGCCGGATGTGGCCTGTGGCCCTACTCAGGCCGATTTCTGCTTCCCTCTCACCATTAGTCTTAAGATCCTGTGTCGGGTGTCGTGGGTTGCTGGTGGGTGTCAGCTGACCCTGCGCCCTAGCTACTCCCGTGCTGGTCAGACCGGAAGAGGCTTGTGGCCCTACTCAGGCCGGTTTTCTGCCTCCCCAACCAAAGCAGTCTCAGGTCCCGCACGATTGGACTGGAGCAGAAGCTGTGTTCCACTCACCAGTAGTCTTAAGATCCTGTGGCGGGTGTCGTGGGTAGCTGGTGGGTGTCAGCTGACCCTGCGCCCTAGCTACTCCCGTGCTGGTCAGACCGGAAGAGGCGTGTGGCCCTACTCAGGCCGGTTTTCTGCCTCCCCAACCAAAGCAGTCTCAGGTCCCGTGCGATTGGACTGGAGCAGAAGCTGTGTTCCACTCACCAGAAGTCTCAAGATCCTGTGGCGGGTGTCGTGGGTAGCTGGCGGGTGTCAGCTGACCCCGCGCCCCAGCCACCCCGGTGTTGGTCAGACAGGAAGAGGCCTGTGGCCCCACTCAAGCCGGCTTTCTGCTTCCCTAACTAAAGCAGTCTCAGGTCCCGCGTGATTGGATTGGAGCAGAGGCTGTGTTCCACCCACCAGAAGTCCCAAGATCCTGTGGAGGGTGTCGTGGGCAGCTGGCAAGTGTCAGCCGACCCTGCGCCCTAGCTATCCCGTTGCTGGTCAGACCGGAAGAGGCTTGTGGCCCTACTCAGGCCGGTTTTCTGCTTCCCTAACTAATGCAGTCTCAGGTCTCGCGCGCAATTGTATTGGAGCAGAAGCTGTGTTCCACTCACCAGAAATCTTAAGATCCAGTGGCAGGTGTTGTGGGTAGCTGGCGAGTGTCAGCCGACCCTGCGCCCTAGCTGCACTGGTGCTGGTCAGGCCGGAAGAGGCTTTTGGCCCTACTCAGGCAGGTTTTCTGCTTCCCTAACTAATGCAGTCTCAGGTCCCGCGCACAATTGGATTGGAGCAGAAGCTGTGTTCCACTCACCAGAAGTCTCAAGATGCTGTGGCGGGTATCAGCTGACCCTGAGCCCTTGCTACCTTGGTGCTGGTCAGACCGGAAGAGCTAGAAATAGTTTTTAAAAACTCTTAACTCATTATTCCTCTTGTAAAAATTTGTGTTTTTCCAGGCAGAGGGACTATAGAAAAGTCTCCTATGAGTTTCATTTGAAAGGCATGATTTCACCTCAATCAGTTCCTGTGGCTCAGTCCATAGTCTAGTTAATTGATAGAGAAAACATTTAATTTCATTTGTGGTTTGAGGACTGCTGAAGTTCAAGGCAAGCACATGTAGTAAGAGACTTCATGAGATGGAAGAAATTAAAGTCAGTGAATGTGAAAGAAACTAAGTAAAAGGAACACATGTGCTTTTTACCAAAGCATTCTAACAATTTCACTGCTACAAAATGCCATTAATGTATTCCAGGGGGCTCCATATCTATGACTCAGATGCTGGACATAGGAGGTGGGAATGAGCTTTCACACAGTACTGTGGAGGCCCACTCAAGCCTGAGAGAAGCCCCATCATCCTTAATGTACTATGAAAGGAAGAAGACACTATGATGAATGTGATAAATATCACTACCAAGGCTCATAAAAATAGTGATATGCTATCAATTATATGTTTAAGAGAGAACAGAACAAAGATTATTGCCCTCTTCTAATAGCTAATATCCTAATATACTCTTACTCTTCAACTATGCGGTAGGAATTGTAAATTTGTTTTTAAATTCTCTCTCTCTCCCTCTCTCTTTGTGAGGGTTTTTCTGTAATGTCTTGGTTATCCAGGAACTTACTCTGTACATCAGCCAGTTGGTCAGAGATTCCCCCTGCTTCTGCTTCTGAGTGTTGGAATTAAAACTGTGCATCACCACCACCCAGCTAGTAGACTTTTCTTATAAGGAAATGATAGCTTAGTCATATAACTGAGAATAGTTTTAATTGATAGCCAAATAAACTATTTGAAAGTTTCAAATGTGGAAATATAACATGGATTCACACAATATTCACATAATAATCAAATGTCTATGCATTGAAGTGCAATCATTAAGCAAACATAATTTGCAATTGTTTATTATATAAATCTGAAAATGAATGGTACAATACTGAAGAACTTTAAGTATTAATTTATACAAAGACAGAAGCTGTCAGAATAAAAGATGGGATCACTAAGGTGGCCCCTCTGACAGTAAATAAAACGCTTTCTGTACTGTAGAGCAGTGTAGCAATGTGCTTCAGTAAAGTACCTATGATTTACATTACCTTGTACACACTCAAAAAAAGCTATCAATATAAATGAGGGTGTTTTTTTTTTTAATTAAACTAAGAAAGCTTAGGAGGAGAAGAAGATGAATTCCATCATCAACCTATGATGTACAAATAACAGGTGATGAATCTATTCCTCCTTTCTCCAAGACTTCAACACCCACTGAGAAAATCACTCTTCAGGACCTGATTAAGGAAATGTCTCATAATCTTATTATAGGAACTTACTGATAAATAACATATGTGTGCATACACACACACACACACACACAGACACACACACCCATAGAGGAAACTGAGATGAATCGGGCCTTATTTCCATTCTAGTACAGTGCTTTGGTCTGAATCATCAAATACAGCTTGGACAGAAGAGTCAGCTTAGAGACTTAAGCTGATTCCCCTAAAGAAATTCCTCCAGAAACTTCTCTCCATTTCAAAACAAGTCTGGTAGCTTAAAGCAAGCAAAATAAAAGAGCAAAGACAAGTGACATGAATCCAGTAGATCACTTTGACCTAGATGTCATGATTCAGAACAATCTGTTTTCTCTTTTATGAAGAACAGCATGTGTACATGTGAAAGCTTGTTGACACATGAAAGAAGCTTAATGGATATCATAAAGTTTTAAAAGTAAAATGTTCACAAAGATTATAGAATAAAAAAACAGATCATTAAAACACAGGCTCCATGTCTTTCATTTCTGACGGGTCATGGTCCTTAACTTTCCAAACGCTGAACTCTTGGCACTCTGCAGATCCCAGAGCTTTGACATCTGGAATTAATGCTTCCTTTTGAGGTATATTATACTCAAACTACAGTGACTATCTAAGCAATGAGGAAGTCAAGGTCACTAGAGGTGAGGCATGAGATTATTCTGCTGTGTACTCCCTTAACCTCTTTGAGAGGAAGGAGAATGTTATGGAAACCAATGTACAATATAATAACATAACATAGGGGAAGACACTTTCTAAGACAAGAGACTATCCTGCATCTTTAAAATGCACCATCACAGATTCTGGGAGAAAGTTAATCTTGCTTATTACAGCAAATCTTTTTATATTTACAATTATTACCAAAGCACTAAATCAACAAGGGGATCATAGACTCCCAGGTAAGGTGGTAAGTAGTTATATTCAGTAGATTATTAGAGAACATCAAATAATTTGGGAATCTTTATGAACTTCTAATTTGCATATTTCTAAATTAATCACAGATACCCAGATATTTCATTTTTTTTCCGAATTATGAAAATGTGTATCCATACTTACAGGGTATCCATGAGGTAACATCATATCAATTATACCCACCTTGTCCAAGGATTTATTATTATTCTCTAATATTTTAAATTTTATACTTTTTCACAAGAAATAAGAAATAATAATAAATGACACACCCAAATTAAAAAAACTCAAAAACTATACAGCTGATGAACTTCTACACAAGTACAGTGGTCATATGAGTCATCTGTGCAGATTTACTTTGTGTCTTATACTTTCACCATTAAATATCTTATGTTATTATCAACCTCTCAAAATGAAAACTCCAGGACAGCATTAGAACTACAAAAGAAATGAGCTTTATGTCCTCTCATAATTCATGGCCACCTTCTCCTTGTCCCCTTATATTTAGCCTTTGTTTTTATCTTTTCTTCATGTTATATAATACTCTCGTGTATATATGTTTATATAAAAATTATTGGCTAGATTCTATATATGATGGAGAACATGATTCTTTTCCTTATGAAATTGTGTAACCTCACTTAATATTATATAGCCTAAGTTCATGAATTTTCCTGTAAATTCTGTGATTTCATTAGAGATAAATAGTATTTAAGTTTGCATTATCTATTCATATGTTTATCCATAACTAGATTAATTCCAATTATTTTCTATATTTTAAAGCACCAATAAGCATGTGGTTGCAAATATACTATGGTAGCATGTAGAGATTGGATGTGTGTGTGTGTGTGTGTGTGTGTGTGTGTGTGTGTGTGTGTTAGCATAGTGATATTCTAAGTATAAGGAAATCTCAACCCTAAAGGTTTGCCTTGGCAGATAAAATATATTTATGCATGATACCTAAGTATAGATACAAAGAAGAAATGTTACAAAGAATAGAAAAATATTGTGGAGTGGCTCAAGAAGCCATAATCCATGGCCCAATTGAAATGAGCCAACTCTGGGAAAGCTCTACAAAAAGATGAGACAGCACCATGATATCCTAGAGTATGGAGTTCATCAGGTTATCATCTTCAGAAGAGACGCATCAGGCAGCGTGCACTATGTAAGTGTTGAATAAGAGGCCGGATGGTGTGCTTGAGAAGCTGGAAACTGGAGTTTTAGATGTGGGGAAAGGAGAAGACAAGCCAGAATATTGTATTCGCAAAGCTTGGTGGTGGCAAATTGGATAAACTCTGAATGTCACAACAAATAGCTTTATGGACTTTTCATCCATGTACTTTTCTGTATGTTTGGTGTACAAACCCATATGTGAAAAAAAAGTCATAGATCAGGCCAAATGATCTTAAGCAGCCTAGAGAAATGGCTCAGTGGCTAAAACTGCTTTCTGCATAAGCATGGATACTAGAGTCCCTTTCATAATTCCACTATAAAAATTAGTCATGTGTGGCCCTGCACACTATCTTGTAACCGGAGAACCATGGATGGAAGAAACAAGAGGATCTTACTGGTTATCAATGGTTATCAGTTCACTGGTTCACTGAGAGACTCCTTCTTAAATGAATAAGGCTGTCTTCAAATACTCAGTTATATGCACACCTGTACTCATACTTATATAACACAAACACGTACACACACACATACACACACACACACACACACACACACACACACACCAATGTAAGGAAGCAATATCAGACAGCAACTTGGAACATTGATTTACCATGGGCAGTGACAAATGTCAGGTTAACTTTCAGTTGTTCCTGTCTCCTTACTCCCAAGACTTCTTACTCTAATTCATGTCATTTTGTTTCTATTTAGGTGATCTAAAGGTGATTTCTTTTTTCTTTTTTTTTTTCTTTTTACAATCAATTTAATTAAAATAAAATTATTCAGAATGCCCTCACAAGAACTTTATAAACTCAACATATATGTGTGTGTGTGTGTGTGTGTGTGTATGTATGTATCACAATTTACAAAGTCAGCATGGTAAACTCTGGTTAAGAGAGTCAGCTATCGAGTCCGGCATGGTGGCACACACCTTTAATCCCAGTACTCAAGAGGCAGAGGCAGGCAGATTTCTGAGTTCGAGACCAGTCTGGTCTACAAAGTGAGTTCCAGTACAGCCAGGGCTATACAGAGAAACCCTGTCTCGAAAAACCAAAAAGAGAGAGAGAGAGAGAGAGAGAGAGAGAGAGAGAGAGAGAGAGAGAGAGAGAGAGAGAGAGAGAGAGAGCGCTATCATATCATGCTGGATGCTCATGATGCTTATGCTTGGATTCTCAACTGACACTGAGCATACTGACAAGTACTAAGAAAAGACAGACACACTCCAGTTTGGCACAAGTCACCTTGGTTTAAGTTAGAAAGTAAACTGCTTCCTTCTTTCTACTCACCTCCACACCTGGTCTTTTTGCTCCCACATAAGGGGAAAGTCCATCTTGACTTAAGTAGAGCTTTTGGTCCATGGCTCATTATAAAACAGGACCAATTTAACTATAAATGAGGTCTTATGCACTTACCCAATTTTCATTGTCATCCCAAATTTCATTATTCATGCAAATTTATCTCATCTGTGGGCAAACCCAGGTAATGAGGGTTGCAGTCTGCCACTATCAGATCACTGAGTTCAGCACAAAATGGAGGACTCCCTTTACCATCATGACTTCCTCTTCTCTGACCTTCCAACTTCCCACATCCTCTCCCTTGGCTGACCAGCAACCCACCCCTATCCTCACTTTAGATCCTGCCCAGCAAGTACCTAGAATTCCTGAAATGCCTCTCTATACAAATGAGGTATTCATGGAACTCTAGCCAATGATTTTCATTTACCCTAAAAACGCCTTCCTATTCTCCGGGGTCCATATATACTCCTGGTACATCCACAAGTCTACCCCAAATAAAGGTATGCTCACATGTTAAGATTAGCTATGAGAACTGTTTCATTGAAGACATCTTGAGAAGGAAGGCCTTTATGTAAGGAGCTGTAACATTAAGATCCTTGAAGAAGACCTTCTTCCCACTCCCTACTCTTGAATTCATCCCCAGACAGACTGGGATCTTGCAGATCTCACATGTTCTGGATTCTGCTTCATCCTTCTATGCTGTTGTGCAGGGGCATCTGGATACCATGAGAGGGAGGAAGCAGAAGAATTGGAATCACATCTAGAACTCAAAATGAATAACACATTTTAAAATTGTTTATTTATTAGTAGCGTGTTACTATTTTGTATATGTGTCATATTTCTACTTTTATAATGGGGGTCTTAAATCAGTTCAGGTTTAGTAGAAAGTGCATTTATAAGCTGAGCCATCTCTCTGCCTCCTAGACAAGTGTCATTTAGAAGCAAATGAGTCCTTCAATATTTTACCTACATCAGGATCAGCAAGAAAAGAGAATGGGACAAGATCAGTCAATTAATTCAACCACACAATACCCACAGACCTTTCTCTAATAATAATCACTAGTAATGCTTATTCCTAGGAAATTATGAACATTGATTCCATCAAATGTAATATTCAATCATGTTTGTACTCAATATGTGTCATATAATTACTTAGATAAGAAAAACTTTATTCTACTTTAATTTGAATAATCAAAGGAACTTGGTATACTTTGGGTTAGACATGTCTTTTGGGAAACGATTCAGATTTCTTACATCAGAATTCAAGATTTGTTATTTCCACTGTTTGTACAAGATAGGCTTCATTCCTATCACCTAGCTGCACTACCTTCCTCTACAGTAGATCTTAAGAAGGTTTCAACTTAACTCCTAGGCTCATATGACCTCGGGAACTGGATGTAGATTTAATCACTAGCAGTGAGGTTTATATATAAATCCACTGCGAAGTACAGGGAAAGTTTGAAATAGCCATCATGCTTTTTTCCCCTTTCATTTCTTCATCACACTGCAGGAACATAGATCTAAAGCCTATAGCTGGATTGAAGTATTTCACCATCATAAAGAGACAAGAACAAAGAATTGCCATGAACTTAGTCCTGCAAAGCTCAATACTTTCATCTTTATGGTTGTAAAATTCTCTGTTTTCGTTTTGCTGCTTCAGTTACACAAAAATAAACATGCATTTAAAAAATTCAGATATATCCCCTTATTAACGAAGTAGTGAAAGATATGTACGATAAAAATGTATGACAGCAAAGATTAAAACACTGGAAACAAAACTATAAAATGGAAAGTTTGTCCATGTTTGTAAGTCATCTGCATTAATATAGTGAAATACCTGTCAAAACACCAATCATATTCTTTATATAATTAATAAAATTCTAAAATTCATGTAGAAGTGCAAAAGTTTCTAAATAGTCAAACTAATGCTGAGCAAAATGAATAACACTGGGTATATCACCATATCTTATTTAAAGATTTACAACAAAGCCACAGTAACAACATGGTGCTTATGCATAAATAGATGCATAAATCCATGAATAATAAAGAATACCCAGAATTAAAATGAATAGATATAACCACATGATATTTGACACAATACAGTATATATTTGGGGAAAGACAACATCTTCAACAAATGATTTTCGAAGAAAATACATTCTATCTACACAGTCAAATAAGCTAGATCCCAATCTCTATGCTGCTATAAAAATCAACACAAAATAGACCAAAAATCTTAACCTAAGACTGGAAACTATGACAGTGTTAAAAGAAAATAGTTCAAGATACAGACATCGGCAAGAACTTTCTGCAAAGGACTTTAGGAATACAGTATTCCAAGAAAAGATGCAATGGGTTGCATGGCATACAAAGATTATAAACAGCAAAGGAAACAATTGAGTGTATGAAGAGACACACTACAAAATGGGAATTTTTTTTTATAAATATGACAGAGAATTGATGCTTAAATTATATTACGAACGTAAAGAGTTAATATAAAAAATCTAAAAATCCAATGTATTAAAAGCTAAGATATGAATAAATGGCAAAGGAAAGAATAAACAGTTGAACAGTTTAACAATATTGGCTATTAGAAAAATGCCAATTAAACTACATCAATATTCCATCTCACCTTGTCAAATTATAGTCTAAGAATAGTGATATGAGAATTCTGAGTACTCGTGAGAAAACTCAGAGAAAATGAAAGAAGAGTCTTGTAACCTGAATTTCTTCACAACACAAAATTGTTCTTAGAATGTGTTTTTGTGCTCCTCCACAGTATAGCAGGTAGAAGGAAACTTACTTTAGCTGCTGTTATTTATATGCCTCAATGAAACAAAACAAAACAAAAGAACATACTTTTGCCACATGTAGTTTGCTTCTGACTGAGCACCTTACTCAGGATTCTTCATAACTCTCAGAGCTTAAATTTTCTGATGGTCTGAATATATTTGGCTATTGCATGAGACTTTACTCTGCCACAATTTTAGGCCTTGTTCTCCCAACTAGAACTGTAAAGCACCCTGGTAAATATAGACCTCATAAAATAAACAAATAACAATTACTGTTAAGTATAGAGAAAAAGGAACTACTGAAACATATATAGCCACTGTAAAAACCAGCATGGATGTTTGTCAAAAAATCAAAAATAGTATCACCATCTGAGCCATCTGTCCTACATCTCAGGATACATATGAAGAACTTGCAGTTCTATTACCATGAACACAACTCTTTTGTTGTTGTTGTTGTTGTTTGTTTGTTTGTTTGTTTGTTTGAGACAGGATTTCTCTGTATAGCCATAGCTGTCCTAGAACTCACTTTGTAGACCAGGCTGGCCTTGAACTCAGAAATCTGCCTGCCTCTGCCTCACAAGTGCTGGAATTAAAGGTGTGCTCCACCACTGCCCAGCTTTGAACACAACTCTTAAATGTCTGTTACAGCAATCTTCACATTAGGTAAATTATGAAATCATTCTTTGTGTTTATCAAGAGATGACTGGAAAAAACATGGTATGCTATATAGACAGTGACCCAGGGTGCTTTCTGCTGCTATTATAAAACATTGACCAAAAACTATTTGGGCAAAGAAAAGGTTTAATTGGCTCACAGATTGTATTACAGTGCTGAGAGAAGTCAAAAGAGGAACTTAAGCAGAAACCATGAAGGAGTTTCTTCTGTTACCTTTCTTATTCAGCACTGGTTCATGGGCCTAAGAATGGACTCTGTCGACAGTTGTTTGGTGCTTTGCATCAATCAGCAGTCAAGGAAATTATGTCCATAGGGCAACATTATAGAAACAATATTTCATGAATGTCTAGGTTTATGTCAAATTCACAAAAATGATTGTAATAAATATAAAAAGTTATTTACCCACAAAGTAAAATCATGCTTTTGCTGAAAACATGTAGAAATGGAGATTATCATACTAAGTGAATTAAACTAGACTTAGAAAAAAAATAGCACATTTTCTTTCACTGATGTATCCTAGATTTGTCATTATTATGTTTTACATTTTCATATGCATATGTAGTACATTATGAACGTTCTCATTTCTGTTATCCAGGTCCCAACTTTGTCAACCTTCCTTTCTCTCTGTAGGACCCTTTCTTGTGTGTCCTTTAGTTTTGTGATCCATTAAGTTAACCCAAAGGTGAACCACCATGGGTATAGAGTTATCTAATAGAGACTGGCAGACAAACAGTTCAGCAGGGAGTACTAGACACCTATGATTGCCTCTTCTGTAGGTACATGGCTATTGGCAAGTCTGGTCTTGTGCAGGACCAGTGTAGAAAAATCTATTTGCTTTTTGTCCATGATTGTAAAGGTTATAGCATTCTCAGAGGATAGCATTTCACTTAATGGCTTTTTCCCTACCTGCAGGCACTTACATTCTTTCTGCATTTTTTTCCCGATTACTCCCACAGCCTGAGCGGGAGTGGTACTAAATGTCCTGCTTAGGGTTGAGGAGCCAACTGTCCTCTTTACAATTGCATTAAATCTGTAAACTGCTTTGGATATGATGGATATTTTTACACTATTAATCCTTCTAATCCATGATCAGGGATGCCTTTCCATCTTCCAATATCTTCCTTGATTTCCATCTCAAGAGTTTAAAGGTTTTAATTCACGTCCTCAGTTTCATTTATTCTAAAGCAGTTATTCTCAGCCTTCATAATGCTGTAACACATCAACACAGTGCTTTGTGCTGTAGTAACCCACAAACATAAAATTATTTTCACTGCTATTTCACAATTGTAATTTTGCTAGTGTTCTAAATCATTATGAATAAGCAGGCTATTTAATGTGTGACCCTTTAGAGCTGGGAACCTCTGCTTTAAGGTATTTTATGATTTTTGTATTCTTCAGAATGGTAGTATATCCCTGTGTGTTTGTCATTAGAGTATGGAAATGCTACTGATTTTTGCATGTATATTTTATAACATGCAAAATTGCTCAAAATGCTATTGGTGCTATAACCTTTCTAATGGAGTGATTAATGTCTCTTACATATTGAATCATATTTTATTGAAGACAAGGATAACTTGAATTCTTCTATTTGTGTTTGTCTTATTCACAATTGTATTGTTGTGTAAAGTCACCACCATGGGAATTTTAATTAGTGAAAGCAGGTAATTGGTGGATTGGTTACAGTTTCAGAAGGTTAATTTATTATTATCATGGCATATATGGAGATATGCATGACTTAAAGCAGTACCTGAGAGCTACTTCCTGATCCATAGGCAAGAGAGAGAGAGAGAGACAGAGAGATAGAGAGATAGAGACAGGAGATACCAAGTCACACAGAGAGAGACAGAGAGAGAGAAAAGATTGGGTCTGCATGGGCTTTTGATTTCAGAGCCAACCCTCAGTGACACAGTTTCTTCAACAAGCTTATACTTACTAAAACATGGCAACATCTCCTAACCAGTATAATTTTATAAATAGTTCCACTTCCTGGTGACTAAGCATTCAAATATAGAGTTTAGTCCAGTTTTATTCAAACCATCACATTCCATTCACTGACCTCCACAAAACGGTAGTCACAACATAATGCAAACATACATTTAGTCCAACTTCATGGTCTATCACAGTCCACGTAGTTGGTCACATTCTACATAGTCTTTCATAGTCCCAACATCTTATAAAAATAAAAACATCAAAATTCTCTTTTGATATTATAGGCAATCTCTTAACTTTAACCTCTTATAAAATCAAAATAAAAACTAGATCACATAATCCCAGCATATAATGGCACAGAATACACATTAACATTCCAAAAGGGAGGAAAGGGAATATAGTAAGGAAATAAAAGACTGAAGCATGAACGAAAACAAGCAGGCCAAACTCTAACCTCTGCATTTCCATGTCCAATTTTAAAGCACTCTTCAGAACTTTAATTCCTTTCAGCTTTATTGACTACAAAATGACTAGTCCCACATGTGGCTAAGAGCATTCAGTTGCCCTCAGCGTGTACGCTGTAACTCCTACATCTTTAACATTGTAGGGTCTCCAAGACAATTCAGTCTTCGCCATCACAGTTTTACTCAATAACCTCTCTGAACCTCCATGAGACAATTCCCTTGACAAATGCCTGGCCTCAGCAGCTTTTCTTAGCAGCAGAGGGGAAATCCATAACACCTTCCTTATATCCTTAATGCTAAGCCAGAAATACATGGACAAAGCTGCCAAAAACTCCTATTTGATGGGCCTAGAACTTGCCTAATACTTAAATTATACCATTAGTAGCTTTCTGTTGATGCTGTTTTCCTTTACTGTTTAAGCTCTCCTTTAATTCCTTTTAACAAGTGGAAAGGTTAGCTGGCCAGAGGCTCGCCTAGAGGCAATCACTTCCTTTATTCCATTTAGCATCAGGCTTTTCTTTAAAGGTATTAGCTCATTATTCACTTGTCCCATCTCAATTAACATTGCCTGTACTCCTCTTCCTAAACTGTATATTTTTTATTCATCTTTCTCCAGTTTTCTCCTTTTCATTGCAAATCTGCTTAAGAGTGATTACTAATAACCACATATCACAGTCAATGCTAGGCTGCCTTGAAATTGCCTCTGCCAATTCCATTAATCTAAAACCATCCAACTTAGCCTCAGGCAGATTTTAAGGCAAGGTCAAAACAAACAAACAACAACAAACAAAATACCCAGCTACATTCTTTGCCAAAATAGGACATGAGTGGTCCCTAAGCCACTTACTAATATTCTTCTAACTCCTTGAGATGAGTCTATAGAGTTCAAATCACCCTCTGCACTGATTTTATGCTTCTACAGAGACAGCCCATTAAGCCCTACTTAAAGTGTCCAGCAGATTTTTACTCCAAAATCCCAAAAATCTTCTATATACCTCCTATAAACCGAATGGCCAGGCCTGTCACAGCAACACCCTGATCCCTTGTACCAACTTCTTTCTTAGTCATTGTTCTACTTTGCTCTGAAGAGACATCACTAAGGTAACTCTAATGAGCATTAGCATTTAATTGTCTTGCCTACAGTTTCAGAGGCATAGTTCATTATCATCATGGCGGCAGGGAACATGGGGATCCTCATGGCACTGAAACACTAGTTAAGAGTTACATGCTGATCCAAAGGCAGCATAGAAGAAAGAGAAGGAGATAGATAGATAGATAGATAGATAGATAGATAGGACAGAGAAAGACAGAAACAGAGACAGAGATAGATACATGGGATGATTGCATGGGTCTTAGAAACTTCAAACTCACCATTAATGACATATTTTCTTCTACAAAGCCACACCTCCTAATCCTTGTAATACTTTCAAACAGTTCTATTCTGGTCATCCAGCATTCAAATATATAAACCTATGGTGAATACTTTTATTCAGTTCACTACAGTATCCCTTTAATGTTTGTGTCTTTTCAAGTATTACATTGAGTAGTAACAGAGAGAATAGATAGCCTTATTTTATTTCTGATTTTAATGAAATTTACTTGAAGTTTTCTACATTTACCATGATTAATTTGTACCATATAGTATTTACTGTGTGAAAGCATATTACCTCTACCTTCTATAGTCTTGAGGGCTTTTATGATGAAAAGGTGTTGGGTTTTCCAAAATGCTTTTTCCTGCCTATTGAGACAATCATGTAGTTTGTATCATTAAATAAGTTTGTATAATTAAATGCAGATATCAATTTGCATATATTTAACAATTCTATGTCCATAGTATAAAGCCAGCTTGATCATGGTGAGTGATCTTTATGATGTGATCCAGTATTGTTCTGAAAGTATTTTGTTGAGAAGTGTGTGTGTTGCATAATGTATCTAAAGTACATTGTCTTTATACAATGGATTATATACAATATATAGAGAGCAAATACAAGATTAGAAATTGTACATTCATTGCATGTACACATACATACATACACACACACACACACACACACACACACACACACACGGGGGTGGGCAGGGAGCAATGTCAAATGCCTCCTCAAATCTAGAGGAATTATAATCCATCAAAATTGCTGCTCTGACAAGGGATCACATTCAAAGACATTCTAGGTCTGTGTGATCTGGCTGGAATGACATACTTTTAATCCACCAGGCTGGAATACAGACACACCTTTAGTACACATCTTTAATCCAAAACAATGAAGATAAAATTAGTCAGTAGAAGGAAGCAGCCCTGTTTGGAAGTGACATCTAATTGAAGGGCAGAGAAAGTGAAGAATCAGAGAAAGATTTGAAAGAATGAGTCAGAGATAGAACATACCTAATGCCCAGAACAACAGACAGGAAAGAGAGGAGAGAGGTGACTTTTTTCTAATGTTATTTTCTACTTGGTCAGTTAATGCTCTGTGGTCAAGGATAGAGTAAAAATTTGAAATATGTATTCTTTTTCCAAATCTCTATTCTGAGTCAAGGACTACAAATTAGTTAATAACACACATGTTGTAATTTGATAACATTTTAATTCTCTTCGAAATGTTACTTTAAAGTTGTGAGTCTTTGGGTCTTCATGATGCAACAATTAAATAGCAAATATCATTGATCTTGTTTGTAAGAATAACCTGGTAACATAATATCCCACACAAAATTATTGATATAAAAGTACAGAAATAGACACTAAAAACAGATGTTTTTTATTTTCTTGCAACAAAATTTGCTTACTCGAATTTATTAACACTGGGTAATAAATTAAAATTAAACACCACCAAATTGTTCATGATTAGTAGACTTTCGACTTAGTGTTTAAAAAGAACAAAGTAGGAAGATAATATTGATTTGTAAGCAGATATAAAACAAATATTGACATATGGGGTCAACTTTCCACAATAAGATTTCATTTCATTAAATTAACTTTATGGTAAACTTTACATGAGAACTAATTTTCAGATAAATATTAGTCTCTCTGTGGAACAACATTAATTAGTGACGCTAATAGTAACAGCCATTCACTGAAAAGGTGAACGGATATATCATCTGCAAGCGCCTTCATTCTACTGTGAAGATCAACAGTAATTGCTGATGTTTTTCCCAACAAGAGGTATGAGTTGTTTAGATATGAGGATATGAATGACAAAGTCCAGTGAGTAAAAGAAAATGTTTATTCAACCAACTTTGCAACTAAATTAATAATTTAGTTATGGATTTTATCAAAAAATCTTTTTTTATTAGACAGTTTATTTTCATCTCAAATGTTATCCCCTTTCCTAGGTTCCCCTCTGAAAATCCCCTATCCTCTTCCCCCTACCACTGCTCCCCAACCCACCCACTCCCTCTTCCTGGCCCTGGCATTCCCCTATACTGGGACATAGAATGAAAGACTCACAACTTGAGGACGCCCCCATGTTCTGACTCAGGAGAGGCTACAGCCTAAATCACTCAGGAGAAATGGTCTTGATGCAAACTGCAAGAGGTTTATTCTGGAAAAACCAGTGCACTGGGGGCAACTCTATCCCACGCAGGGGTAGAGGAGTCGACCATGAGCTTAAGGGGTAAGGGCAGAAACTGCAAACACCTGGCATTGGGCTATAGAAAGGCAAAAACCACAAACACCTGTCCAAAAAAAAAAAAAAAAAAAGAAAGAAAGAAAGAAAAACCGCAAACACCTGGCATCCTGGAACAATGGAGCTATTTTGGACACAGGTCTAGGGGCTTAAACAATTTTTTACTCTCTGTCAGGATCTTTTAGAACCTTCACAGGACCAAGCGCCTTGCCTCCCATTGATGACCAACTAGGTCATCCTCTGCTACATATGCAGCTAAAGCCATGAGTCCCACCATGTGTTGCAGCAAATTTCCTCCCAAATATGCCCCAGCAATGAAAACACAACATAGTTAATGTGATTACATGCTGTGCGCCTAGATTGGGCAGATCTACTACCACTACACTACCATCTTCCACAGCTTATGAGACCCCTTAGAGCTTGTGGTTTCTCCAGGCTATGTGCTTCTGCTCTGCTTTTCTTCATCTTCCTGCTCCTCTGCATCCTCTCCCTCTTCCATTTTCTCCATCTTCTCTCTTTCTCTATCTTCGGCTCCTCCTTCCCTTTTATCTGCTCAATCATCACTTCTCCTTTATTTTATAAATTAAGGTGGGAAGCAAGTTTACAGGAAATCACCTGAGTGATGACTCATTCCGATTTGCAGCCACTCACAGGAGAATGGAATTAACATCAAATATAACTAGCCCTAGGGCTATCCACAACAACCATGTGTTTTCTTTGATTGGTGGTTTAGTCCCAGGGATCTCTGGGGGTACTGGTTAGTTCATATTGTTGTTCTTCCTAAGGGGATGCAAACCCATTCAGCTCCTTGGGTGTTTTCTTGAGCTCCTTCATTGGGGACCCTGTGCTCTGACCAATGGATGGCTTCTATGTCTGTATTTGTCAGGCACTGGCAGAGCCTCTCAGGAGACAGCTTTATCAGGCAAGCTCTTCTTGGCATCTGCAATAGTGTCTGGGTTTGGTCATTGTTTATGGAATGGATCCCCAGGTAGGACAATCATTCCTTCAATTCCTCAGTTTCTGCTCCATACTTTGTCTCTGTAACTCCTTCCATGGGTATTTTGTTCCCCCTTCTAAGAAGGATGGAAGTATCCAATCTTTGAGTGAATGAATTTAATTGGCTGTTTTCTTTTGTTTTCTGGGTTTTTCTTTTTTGTTGTTGTTGTTGCTATTACATAATGTTTTATTGGTTATTTTATTTATTTGCATCTCAAATGCTATCCCCTTTTCCAATTTCCCCTCCACACGTCCCCTATCCTCTCCTCCCTACCACTGCCTCTATGAGGATGCTCCCCAGCCTGCCTACCCACTCCTGCCTCAGTGGCCTAGTGTTCCCCAATCCTAGGCCATCAAGCCTCCACAGGTTCAAGGGACTCCCTGCCCAGTGATTCCAGACAAGGTAATCCTCTGCTATATATCCACGTGGAGACATGGGCTCTCCCCATACCCCTGTACTCTTTGGTTGGTGGTTTAGTCCCTGGGAGCTTCTGTGTGTGTGTGTGGGCGAGGGGGGGGGGTCTGATTGGTTGATATTTTGTTCTTCCTATGATTCCTGCAAAACCCTGCAACTTTACAGTCCTTTTCCTAACTTCCCCAATGGGGTCCCTGCACTCAGTCCAAAGTTTGGCTCTGTACATCTACATCTGTATTGCTCCAGGTCTGGCAGAGACTCTCAACGAACAGCTCTGCCTAGCTCCTGTCAGTAAACACTTCTTTGTATCAGCAATAGTGTCTAAGTTTGGTATTAGCAGATGGGATGGATCCCTAGGTGGGGCAGTCTCTAGATCGCTTTTACAGTTTCTGCTTCACTCTTTGTCTCTGCATTTCCTTTGACAGGAAGAATTCTGGATTAATATTTTTGAGGTGGGTAGGTGGCCCCGTTCCTCAACTGGGGGCTGTGCCTATCAACTGCATATGGTCTCTACAGGTTCTATCTCCTCTCTTTTGGATATTTCAGCTAAAGTCCTCCCTGATGGGTCCTGGAAATCTCTTGGGTCCATGGCATCTGGGACTTTCTAGTGGCTAGTCCCCATTTACCCTCCACCACTGCTACACACCTACTTTCAATTTTCTGACCCTCTATACTTCTCCCATCTTCTCCCATATCTGAAATAGCCCCCCGTTTTCCCTCCCTTACTCTCTTCCTCCCAGATCCCTCTTTCCCTCTACTTTCCAGAGATTATTCTCTTCATCTTACTGAGTAGAACTGTAGCATCCACACTTTTGTGTGATCTTTTTTTTTTCCCCTTGGGTTTCATTGGTCTGTGAATTGTATCATGGGTAAACAGAGTTTCTTTTTAACTAATATCCACATAACAGTGAGTATGTATAATGTGTGTTCTTTTGTGATGGGGTTACCTCATGCAGGATAATATTTTGAAGTACATCCATTTGCCTGCAAAATTCATGAAATTATTATTTTACTAACTGAGTAATACTCCATTCTGTAATGTACCACATTTCTTGTATCGATTATTCTATTCAGGGACATCTGGGCTTTTTACAGCTTCTGATTATTATAAATAAGGCTACTTAGGAACATAGTGCAGCATGTGTCCTTGTTATATGTTGGACTATTTTTTGGCTATATGCCCAGGAATGGTATAGCTGGGTCCTCAAGAAGAACTATTTCCAATTTTCTGAGGAACCGTCAGATTGATTACCAAAGTGGTTGTACCAGCTTGTAATCCCACCAGCAATGGAGGAGTTTCCCCTTTCTCCACATCCTTGCCAGCATCTGCTGTCACCTGAGTTCTTGACTTTAGTCATTCTTACTGGTATGAGGTGGAATCTCAGGGTTGTTTGAATTTCCCTGATGACTAAGGATGTTGAACATTTTTTCTTTCTTTTTTTTGTTTTTTTGTTTTTTTGTGTTTTTTTTGTTTTTGTTTTTTGGTTTTTTTTGTTTTGTTTTGTTTTTCGAGACAGGGTTTCTCTGTATAGCCCTGGCTGTCCTGGAACTCACTCTGTAGACCAGGCTGGCCTCGAACTCAGAAATCCGCCTGCCTGTGCCCCCCAAGAGCTGGGATTAAAGGTGTACGCCACCACACCCAGCTGAACATTTCTTTAAGTGCTTCTCAACCATTTGGTATTCCTCAGTTGAGAATTCTTTGTTTAGCTCTGTATTCCGTTTTTAATAGGGTTATTTTGGTTCTCTGTTGTCTAACTTCTTGACTTCTTTGTATATGTTGGATATGAATCCTCTCTCAGATGTAGGGTTGGTAAGATCTTTACCCAATATGTGGATTCCCATTTTGTCCCACTGAGAGAGTCCTTTGCCTTGCAGAAGCTTTTGTAGGCAAAAATCTCTAGTTTTGTGAGGTCCCATGTCTCAATTCTTGATCTTAGCGTATAAGCAATTAGTGTTCTGTTCAGAAATATTTCCCCTGTGCCAATATCTTTGAGGCTCTTCCCCACTTACTCTTCTATTAGTTTCAGTGTATCTGGTTTATGGGGAGGTTATTGACCCACTTGGACTTGAAATTTGTACTAGGAATGGCCGGGCGTGGTGGCGCACACCTTTAATCCCAGCACTTGGGAGGCAGAGGCAGGCAGATTTCTGAGTTTGAGGCCAGCTTGGTCTACAAAGTGAGTTCCAGGACAGCCAGGGCTACACAGAGAAACCCTGTCTCCAAAAACAAAAAACAAAACAAAACAAAACAAAACAAAAAAATTGTACTAGGAGATAAGAATGGGTCAATTAGCATTCTCCTACATGCTTACTACCATTTGACCCAGCACCATGTTTTTGAAAATGTTTTTTTCCCACGGGATGGTTTTGGCTTCCTTGTCACTGATCAAGTTACTAAAAGTGTGTGGGTTCATAACTGGGTCTTCAATTATACTCCATTTATCTACTGTCTCTCTCTGTACCAATGCTATGCAGTTTTTGTCATAATTGCTCTGTAGTACAGCTTCAGGTCAGGGATGGTAATTCTACCAGAGGTTCTTTTATTGTTGAGAATAGTTTTTGTTATCCTAGGTTTTTCATTATTCTAGATGGATTTGCAAATTGCCTTTTTTGTTGTTGTTTTTCGAGACAGGGTTTCTCTGTATAGCCATGGCTATCCTAGAACTCACTTTGTAGACCAGGCTGGCCTGGAACTCAGAAATCCGCCTGCCTCTGCCTTCCAAGTGCTGAGATTAAAGGTGTGTGCCACACCGCCAGGCTTGCAAATTGCCCTTTCTAACTGTGTTGGAAAGAGAGGCCTATTGGACTTGCAAACTTTATATGCCCCAGTACAGGGGAACGCCAGGGCCAAAAAGTGGGAGTGGGTGGGTAGGGGAAGGTATGGGGGACTTTTGGGATAGCATTGGAAATGGAAATGAGGAAAATACCTAATAAAAATATTTAAAAAGGGAATTGAGTTGGAATTTTGATGGTGATTGCATTGAATCTGTAGGTGGCTTTATGTAAGGTGTACATTTTTACTATGGTAATCCTGCTGTCCCATGAGTATGGGAGAACTTTCTATTTTCTGAGTTCTTCTTCAATTTATTCCTTCAGAGACTTGAAGTTCTTGACATAGAGATCTTTCACTTCTTGGTTAACATCAAACAAATTATTTGCAATTTTTGTAAAGGGTGTCATTTCCGTAATATCTTTCTCAGCTCCTTTGAATAAAGCAAAGCTAGTGATTTGTTTGAATTAATTTTTTATCCATCCATTTTACTGAAGTTGTTTAACAGCTTTAGGAGTTCTCTTGTGGATTTTTAGGATCAATTATGTATACTATCATATCATCTGCAAATAGTGGTACTTTGAATTCTTCCTTTCCAATTTGTATCCCTTTGATCTCTTAAGAATGTCAAGTACAATGTTGAAAAGAGGGGGAGAGTGAGCAACCTTGTCTTGTCTCTGATTGTAGTGGGATTGCTTCAAGTTTCTCTCCATTTAGTTTGATGTTGACTATTGGTTTGCTGTATATTGCTTTTATTGCAGTTAGTTATGGCTTTGAATTGCTATTTTCTCCAATACTTATTATGAAGGAGTGTTGTATTTTGTCAAAAGTTTTTCAGCATCTAATGAGATGATCATTTTTTTCTTTGTGTTTGTTTATATAGTGGATTACATTGATGGATTTCCATATATTGAATCGCCCCTGAATCCCTAGGATAAAGCCTATTTTATCACAGTTAATGGTCATTCTGATGTGTTTCTTTGGATTCGATTTGCAAGAATTTTAGTGAGTACTTTTGCATCAATAGTCATGAGGGAATTTGGTCTGAAGTTCTCTTTCTTTGTTGAGTCTTTGTGTGTTTTAAGTATTACTGTAACTGTGGCTTCATAAAATGTATTAGGTAGTATTCTTTCTGTTTCTATTTTACAAAATACATTGAGAAGTATTGGTATTAGGTCTTCTTTGAACATCTGATAGAATTCTGCACTAAAACCATCTGTTCCTGGTGATTTTTTGTTTGGGAGACTTTTAATGACTGCTTGTATTTCCATAGGGGATATGGGACTGTTTGGGTGGTTTATCCAATCCTGATTTAACTTTGGTTCTTGGTATCTGTCTAGAAAATCACCCATTCAATCTAGATTTTACAGGTTTTTGTTAGTATAAGTTTTTGTAGTGAGATCTGATATCTTTTTGAATTTCTTTTCAGTTTCTGTTTTTATGTCTCCATTTTTGTTTCTCACATTGTTAATTTGGATACTCTTTCTGTGGCTTCTTGTTAGTCTGAGTAAGGGTTTATCTATCTTGTTGATTTTCTCAAAGAACTAGCTTATGGTTTTGTTGATTCTTTGTACAGTACTCTTTGTCTTTACTTTATTTCAGTCCTGATTTTATTTCCTGCTGTCTACTCCTCTTGGGTGTATTTTTGTTCTAGAGCTTGCAGATGTGGTCTCAAGCTGCTGGTGTATGCTCACACCAATTTCTTTATGAAAACACTCAGACTTATGAGTTTTCCTTTTAGCACTGCTTTCTTTGTGTCCCATCAATTTGGGTATGTTGTGCCTTCATTTTTATTAAATTCTAAAAAGTCTTTAGTTTCTTTTTTTATTTCTTCCCTGACCAAGTTATCACCTGTTTGGTGTTCTGTAGTCTTCTTGTATGTTTATGGGCATCTTTTCTTTAGGTTAGTGATGTTTTCTTCTATAGTTTTGTTTAAGATGTTAGTGGGCCCTTTGAGTTAGGAATCTTCACTATCTTCTATACCTATTATTCTTAGGTTCAGTCTTATCATTGTGTCCCATATATTTGAATGTTTTGAGTTAGGAGCTTTTTTTTGTTTTTGTTTTTCTTTTTCTTTTTTTGTTTTGTTTTTTGACTGTTGTGTCAATGTCTTCTAGGGTATCTTCTACACTTGAGATACTCTCTTCTATCTCTTGAATTCTGTTAGTGCTGTTTGCGTTTGTGATCACTTCCCAGCTGTTTGATCTCCAGGATTGTCTCCTTTTGTGTTCTCTTCAATGTTTCCATTCCCATTTTTAGATCCTGGACAGTTTTGTTCAATTCCTTTACCTGTTTGTGTTTTCCTGTATTTCTTTAAGCAATTTATTTGTTTCCTCTTTAAGAGCTTCTACTTGTCTACCTGTGTTCTCCTGTATTTCTTTGAGTTATCTCCTTAAATTTAGCTATCATATTCAGGAGGTGAGATTTTAGATCTTTATCTTGCTTTTCAGGTAGGTGGGGAGCCAGAGCCCTGGGTCTTCACTGGAGAGAGGTGCAAACTGTAAGTAACCAGTTCCTTTGGCTGGGCAGGGCTTCATGTTTTCCTGGATCCCGTGGGGTCCTGATTGTGCTGGGTGTTGGGGAAAATGTTGTGGCCTCAACTTGATCTTAAGTATGTCAAAGACCCACTGATCCTGAGTATGTTCAATATCCTCAGAATCAAGCTTCCTCTGTAATCCTGTGATCCGGTGATCCTAGGCATTTCAGACAATCTGGGATTCAGGCTCCCACTGGATGTTCTAGGTGTGGGTGTGAAGGCAGCTCCCCAGGCCTGGTCTGGGTGTAAGTTCAAACTGAAAGGAACCTATGCCACTGGTTGAGCAGGGATTTCTCCATCCCTGCATCCTGGGCTTCCCAGTTACTCTGGGTGGTGGGGCAGATATTGTAGCCTCACCTGTGATCCAGGGTGTCTTAGAGTACATTGAGTTCAAGTTTCCTCTGGTGTTGTAGGAGTGGGTGCAGAGCCAGAGCCCCAAGTCTGGCTATCTGTTTTTAATAAATTTCAAAAATAATATTTTATATATTTGTAACAAATGTTTGCCATTTAACAAATATTTTTTATCTGCTATTGACATGAAGTAGGCTTTAAAAATGAGATCTTCTTCAGCTAAATATATTTAAATGATAAAATCTACCAACAATTATTCAAAAGATAAGTACAAATTGGAAAAGATGTCTATGAAAGCTTTTTAAAAATGTAAATCCTCATTTACATTTCCAATGCTATCCAAAAAGTCCCCGATACCCTCCCCCCCAATCCCCTACCCACCCACTCCCACTTTTTGGCCCTGGCGTTCCCCTGTACTGGGGCATATAAAGTTTGCAAGTCCAATGGGCCTCTCTTTCCAGTGATGGCCGACTAGGCCATCTTTTGATACATATGCAGCTAGAGTCAAGAGCTCCAGGGCACTGGTTAGTTCATAATGTTGTTCCACCTATAGGGTTGCAGTTCCCTTTAGCTCTTTGGGTACTTTCTCTAGCTCCTCCACTCGGGGCCCTGTGATCCATCCCATAGCTTACTGTGAGCATTCACTTCTGTGTTTGCTAGACCCCGGCATAGTCTCACAAGAGACAGCTATAACTGGGTCCTTTCAGCAAAATCTTGCTAGTGTATGCAATGGTGTCAGCGTTTGGAGGCTGATTATGGGATGGATCCCTGGATATGGCAGTCTCTAGATGGTCCATCCTTTTTTCTCAGCTCCAAACTTTGTCTCTGTAACTCCTTCCATGGGTGTTTTGTTCCCAATTCTAAGAAGGGGCAAAGTGTCCACACTTTGGTCTTCGTTCTTTTTGAGTTTCATGTGTTTCACAAATTGTATCTTATATCTTGGGTATTCTAAGTTTCTGGGCTAATATCCACTTATCAGTGAGTACATATCATGTGAGTTCTTTTGTGATTGGGTTACCTCACTCAGGATGATGCACTCCAGGTCCAACCATTTGCCTAGGAAGTTCATAAATTCATTCATTTTAATAGCTGAGTAGTACTACATTGTGTAAATGTACCACATTTTTTGTATCCATTCCTCTGTTGAGGGACATCTGTGTTCTTTCCAGCTTCTGGCTATTATAAATAAGGCTGCTATGAACATAGTGGAGCATGTGTCCTTCTTACCGGTTGGAACATCTTCTGGATATATGCCCAGGAGAGGTATTGCTGGATCCTCCGGTAGTACTATGTCCAATTTTCTGAGGAACCGCCAGACTGATTTCCAGAGTGGTTGTACAAGCTTGCAATCCCACCAACAATGGAGGAGTGTTCCTCTTTCTCCACATCCTCGCCAGCATCTGCTGTCACCTGAATTTTTGATCTTAGCCATTCTGACTGGTGTGAGGTGGAATCTCAGGGTTGTTTTGATTTGCATTTCCCTTTTGGTTAAGGATGTTGAACATTTTTTCAGGTGCTTCTCTGCCATTCGGTATTCCTCAGGTGAGAATTCTTTGTTCAGTTCTGAGCCCCATTTTTTAATGGGGTTATTTGATTTTCTGGAGTCCACCTTCTTGAGTTCTTTATATATATTGGATATTAGTCCCTTATCTGATTTAGGATAGGTAAAGATCCTTTCCCAATGGATCTTTCCAAGTGGCTCTGATCTAAACCTCTTTAAGATAACATGACAGTTTTCTGCTTCTCCGCACACCTGGATGGAAATCAACATCTTCTTTGCTGCTTGCCTTGTATGAGAAGGACTGGCACCTTTTATTGCTTACTCTGGTAGGAGGTTCCTAGTGGACTCTCTCAGTTTCAGAAACATACTGAAGCTATTTTCAGTTGTATGCCTTCCTGCATAAAGGGCTTTCCTGCAGAATGGAATGTTTGAATCTCAGACAGAACTGTTAGATAACAGTAGGTCAGTGTCTTCCTCCTTCAGCAGTCATCAAATACCAATCACTCCTCAGGAAAGGGCTGGAGAGCACTTCAAAAATTTATGCCAGAATTGAATGATGTCTTTTGAGTTGATTTATGTTCAAGTAAATTAGTTGTTTTTACCTTGTTTAGGTAAGAACTAAAACAGTTTCCTCTTTCATATTATGTTTAGTGATATTAAAATATCAGTCATCTCTGAAGCCAATCATCCACATAACTCAGTGATATGCAAGGGCTTCCCACAGATGCACAGAAATATGTCAATCAGCTATGAAATAGTACTCCAAAATGGAGCACATTATCTCATACAAGTATTATTTTAAATTAAGAAATTAATTATAAATTTCATAGTAAATTTCTCCCAACCTGCTCAGACATTTCATGGCTCATTAATATAGCCTGTTTGAGCATGTTAATGACAACTGACTCTCTAGACATGGTAAACATAATTGAGTTCCTCTGTTCATAGTTCTCTGATCCTCTCTCAATGGAGGGAGAGAAGAGTTTCTTCGATAACTATGAATCTCTTAGGTAATTATGACTCTTATGAATCTCTAATAAATTTTTAATTCCTTCTTGATTTTGGGAAGGCAATTGTGATAATGGACAGCTTTATTCCAGTCACTACAAACTGTGTACAAATAATGACATAAGATTACTTATTAGATTGAGTTAAAATTAAACTACCTTTTAAGGGTTTTATAAAGTTGTCTATCACATTATTTAACAATGTGTATAGTCCTTAGATGTTGCTTCACTGTCAGACCTTGTACCCAGAGGCAGAGCTATCTGGAAGCCTCAGTTGTATTATCTTCTGGAACCTCTGTGACACCTGAACTCTGGTCATGCTTGCCTTTAACATCTCCAGAGAACAGATGAGCCTGATAATAACCTTTGTTCTCAAGCCATTTCTGCATAATTTTAGCTCATCTATAGAAACCTTTGTGTTTACACTATATGAACTTGGTTTTGTTTTTTTTTTCAGCAACAAAATAAATAAGTCTTTATTCTTCTCAGCCACACCTCTCATTTCTAAGTAAGTGTGAGGTCAGAAGCAGTCAATACACATGCACACAAATGGGATTCTACATGGTTGTACATAAATATTCACACACACACACACACACACAAAATATAAATCTCTGTCTCTTGTGCGTGCGCTCTCTCTCTCTCTCTCTCTCTCTCTCTCTCTCTCTCTCTCTCTCTCTCTCTCTCCCCCCCTCACACCCCTTGAAACTTAAAAGAACTAGAGTACCATTAATTATCTTAGGAACCCAGAGCAATATCACTTAAGTCAGTATTGCTTAGTCTATGAAATATGAACTAAGAATGTTTTATTTAAATTGTATAGGGCACAATTATGTATGGTTAAGTACACAAAAGCTTTAAATATATGTGAAAAACAAAATCATGTTTAGTATAATTTCAATATAGTTCATTTTTGTATTTGTAGGTTTATATTCTTTATTACATTAAAATTTCTAGATAAGTTTTAAACATTATTTTAAATTAAAAAATAAACTAAAACTAGCGATTAACCATGAGTTCTCTTAACATTATGGAGTAAAATGCATCACTATAAATATGAATAATCTTCTAAGTGTGCTCATCTATAGTGTCAAAGTTGAATAAATGGACAGGTAGGAGACATCACAACCAACTCCTGACATTCCACTATGAGACCTTGAGCTCAGATCCATAGCACTCACATGAAAAGTCAGGCACTTTAGTAATTCTCTGTAACACACATCCCTAGGAAGTAGGAATGGGACACACATTTTTTTAAGCCCACTAGCCAGACTACCTATTTGGTGAGCTGAGTCAGTGGGAGACCCTGACTCAAACAGTAAGATGGACAATGGATAGAGAAAGACCTCAGATGTCAACTTCTGGCTTCACACATGCACACATAGGCACACATGAACTAATACATGGAATACTAGACATATGCACAAACACACATTAATACATGGACTATACTTACAGACAACACAAATGCAAGGAGTGTGCATGCAGACATACAAACACTTTTAAAATGAACAAAGAGAGAAGTTGTCACTCTCTGTCTATTAAATGTTGTGACTTTTTTTGAATTCTGGGTCTCCTAGGCCCAACTGAAAACTCCTTAGAGACAAAAAAACCTAGAATCACAAAATAGATTCATTCTTTTCCCTCATCTACAAAAATTACCAAGACAAACATTTTACATGTCGTTTAAAAAAGATTTAAAACTAAAAATTTCATAAACAAGTTAAAATAAGGCTTTATAAATAAAGAAATGCAGGATAAATGCAAGGTTTCATGTTTTGCTTAAGGTGTAAGTCTTCTTATGGGTTCACATAAACACACACACAAACACACATGCACACAGAGAATGTGTAGCCGTTATAATACATACATAGTTACATATAAACTATATCTAAGAAGGATGAGTATATTTGTATTCTCAATGTTTCTTTCCATTGACTACAGATTATACTTTCTTCCCATTGGCCACAGATTATATTATTGAATTATACCAATCAAGAGATATTTACCCAGTTTCTATTGATAAAGATTTTGGTAATCTTGATATTTCCTTACTAACATGCATGCTGTGACTCACAACTCTTGGTGAATATGGACAGAGTGGTGGCAAGAGAATGAGAGAATGGGTGTTTACACTTTCAGTTCTAATACAGATTTGTCAATTGCATTCTGAAAGTTTTACTACACTAGCATTTAAGACCTTGTTTTCTTTCTTTTTACTGCAACAATAAGTAATGAGTGTCGTTTATTTTAAAAAATTGAAAGTAAAATGTTTATTATTTATATAAGACTCCTTAGACCCTGTGTTTGAAAAACTTACAATTTTTCCATGAATCAGAACCAATAACCATTTTCTTTCTGTTGCATTTTCCCTATTTATTATATTAATTCAAGGAACCTTTATCAGTATACATTGATTGTGTAAAGTAAGGAGTTTATGATATGTCAATAGATGTGTATAATATCTTCTGTCATGTTTTTTCTTATCTCCCTTTCTACCCTTAATCTGTATTGTTTCCCTTTTACAAGCCTGCATTGTCCTTTCAGAAGAAACTCTCTATATAGCTATGTGCAGAGAATGTATAAAAAAAAGGAGAAATTTTCTCATTAGGAATTTGAAGGTTTTAAATGTACTGGTGATTCTTATTTGAAACAAGTTAAGTAAGCTTCTTACCAGTTATTGTAGTGTAGGGCCTTGTTTCATAAGGAGGGATGGAAAATAAAAACAATCATTGTCATTTCGCAAAGTTTATAATTTTGCTGCTTTAGTTTTATATTCTATTGCAAATATATCTTTTACCTTAGATATTCTAGAAAGTTATTTATTTTAATCAATAAGTATATTGAAATGTGCCATAAATTATAAACCCAATTTCTCTTATTCAATAATTTTACATCACATTTCCCTAGTGGTTTGAAATAATATAATGAAAACTGTTCAGGAAATAAAGCTAAACATCACTATGGACTGATACAAGTCTGTTCTCATTGCTGGTGACAGCTTTTCAGTACACAAGTTTGGGGTACATATTTTATTGACAAGATGACACCAAACCCAACAAAACAATTTCTCAAGATGGAAATCAATAATGTTATTCAAAAATATTTGAGAGTAATTGTGTGAACAATACTCTTACTGTGGCTTAAAGAGAAATAGAAATTAGGAAAATGAATAAGTTTAGGTGATTCTGATGAGAAAAATGAGGATTAAATTAGTTTCATTCACTGTCAAGCAACATTATTCAAATTGTGAAATATCAAAGGAAGGGAAAGCCAAGCCACTTTTATAAATTAAAAGAAATTTTAACCAGGAGGTGCTGGGAAGCCCTGTGTAAGGACAAATATCTCAATACTGATTCTGGAATCTGATTCTCCTAAGACTCTATTTCTATTTCTGTAGAGATGTTAGATAAGTCTGATGTCATATGAAATTCAGAACTAGAAGAGAATACAGATCAGTTTAATATTTATGACCTACTTCATCTATCAACAAATTTTTCCTGAGTCATCAGTGATTGATAGGTACTGTACATGCACTGGCAAATAACAAAAGAAAATGAAGACTCCAAATTATGAATGCAAGGAAATATCATTTAATTCAACATTGTATTATTCATGGGTACATCATTTTGTCATAGTAAAATGGCATAGTATATGTCCAAAAAAACAATGGTATAGTATTCTAATATTTTCCTGATATCAGAACCCAAATATTCCTTTCAAAAAATATTAATGATGCATTAGAAATTAATTTATGGAATTGGCAAGCTTCTTGAAATATTCTATAATACATAATGTTGGAGCATATATCCAACTAATGTCATCTATTAATATTTACCTATAATTCAATCACTACCAGTCTCTGTCTCTATTCATTAAAAATAAATAAAATACTTTCTGTCTATTTAATGTTTCATTTCAACATTCTTTTCTTCCTCCTACTACATTTAGTAACTCCAGATGAATCTTGGGTGAGAAGAAATGACATGACTTTGAAATGTACCAACTTGCTCAGATTGTGTTTTCCTCAATTCACTTAATCATTAAATATGATTAATTTAGTTACACTCTGATTTGGGACCAGTGAAAATATTTTATACTTATATTGTGACTCATAAATACTATTATTATAACTTCTAGAATATATGGAATTGATAAGAAATATAATTCAACCAATAACTGTAATAGCAGTAGCATGGATAGTGTTTGATTTAAGAAAACATAAATTTTAGCAGGGGAAACACCTAAGAGAAACAATGGAAATTCAAATTTGCATTATCAAATTAATTATTTGAAAATGTGGATTCTTAGCCAGAGACACCACAGCTACAGGAATAAAAATGTGCTTTCATGTAAAAGCTTTCTCTGATACTCAGTTGTCTTGTCTGTATTCAAAATTCACAAATACTATTCACAGTAATAAGATAGTAGATGGTAAAAATGACTTGGCCTACTGCCCTTAAGAATCTTAACAAATTCACCTCTAAAGTTGCTAAGTAAAATTTAATTAAACATGAATGGCTTATCATTTTTCCACTAGTTCTAACAAAGACTTTTCAACCATAATTAGATCTCCTGTCAATCTGTTTAAATCAGCTAAGATGTATTACCCATCCTTGTTCATTTTGTGTGAATCAAAATATTCAGTAATAAATCTCACTAAGAAAGCCTTTCCATTAAATCAGAATTGGCATGTGATCAAGAATGGTATTGGTAAAGAAAAGGGCCTGAATCAGAGGGATTAAGTAATGAAATAAATAAGACAAAGGTACTGAATAGGAATGTGCATTATAGCGAGCTCTCCATTTTAATTTTATCAGAATTAAAAATATATTTTGATGATCACTGTCCTTTCATTTCATGTACATTTGTACACCGAATAAACACACATATACACAAGTACATAAACACACACCCACACCCATATATATATATATATATATATATATATATATACACACATACACACACACACACACATATGTATATACACAAACCTCAATCGTTTAATTCAAGTTTAAGTGCATTTGTGCTTTGGTAAAAGAGTATTATGGGTTAATTTTTTTAAAAACTTTAAATGAGGAAGTAATGAGCATTGTTAATTTCTTTTTTTTTCTTTTTAGATTTTTTATTAGATATTTTCTTTATTTACATTTCTAATGTTATCCCTTTTCTTTGTTCCCCCTCTGATATTACCCTATTCCCTCCCTGTCTCCTGCTGCTCACTAACCCACCCACTCCTACTTTGTGGCTCTGGCATTCCCCTATACTAGGGCATAGAAGCTTCACAGGACCAAGGGCCTCTCCTCCCATTAATAATCAACTAGGCCATCCTCTGCTACATATGCAGCTAGAGCCATGAGTCCCACCATGTGTTTTCTTTGGTTGGTGGTTTAGTCCCAGGGAGCTATGACGGTACTGGTTAGTTCATATTGTTGTTCCTCCTATGGGGCTGCAAACCCTTTCACCTCCCTGGGGTACTTTCTCTAGCTCCTCTATTGACCCTGTGCTCTGACCAATGGATGATAGAGAGCATCCACTTCTGTATTTGTCAGGCATTGGCAGAGCCTCTCATGAGACAGCTCCTGTCAGTAAGCTCTTGTTGGCATCCAAAATTGTCTGGGCTTGGTGGCTGTATATGGGATGGATCCCCAGGTCTCTGCATGGTCATTCCTTCAGTCTCTGCTTCACCCTTTTCTTATGTAAACAGTTTATCAAGGGTTATTTACTTATTAAGAAAAATTAAGGATCCCTCTGCAGCAGCCAAAGCAGTAGCCACTGTTGCCTCGCACCCAACCACCACCATGGTGAAGATCCTGTCAGTGAAGACGCAGGCATACCTGGATCAGTAGCTGGATACCAGCAGGTTTCAGAAGTGAGTGAAGGTGTTCCAGAGCAATGCCAACTATGTGGAAAATTTCATCCAGAGCATTGTCTTCACCGTGGATCCGGGGCTGAGGCAGGAGGCCAAGCTGGTTGTGGGCGGGATGGCCATGACAGAGGCACATCCAGCTCATCGTACTTACTGCTGCAGCCAACGGGATTGGTTGCCTGGTTATTGGACAGAATGGAATCCTCTCCACCTCTGCTATATCCTGCATCATCAAGAAAACCAAAGCCATTGGTGGGATCATTCTGACAGCCAGCCACAATCCAGGAGGGCCCAATGGAGATCTTGAAATTAAATTCAATATTTCTAATGGAGGTCCTGCTCCAGAAGCAATCACTGGTAGAATTTTCAAAATCAGCAAGACAATCAAAGACCCTGCTATTTGCCCTGATCTGAAGGTAGACTTCAGTGTTCTGGAAAACTGCAGTTTGAAACAAGTTCAAGCCCTTCACAGTGGAGATTGTGGGCTCAGTGGAGAATGCCACAATGCTGAGAAACATCTTCGATTTCAACGAAAATTTCGCTGACGGAGCTTCTTTCTGGTCCAAACAGATTGATGATCTGCACAGACTCCATGCATGGAGTTGTGGGACCATACCTAAAGAAGATCCTCTGTGAAGAACGTAGTGCCCCCTGCAAACTCAGTGGAGAACTGTGTTCCCCTGGAGGATTTTGGAGGCCACCACCCTGTCCCCAACCTATGCTGCTGAGGTGGTGGAGACCATGAAGTCAGGAGAGCATGATTTCGGGGCTGCCTTTGACAGTGATGGGGATCAAAACATGATTCTGGGCAAGCACAGGTTCTTTGTGAATCCTTTGGACTTTCTGGACATCATCACTGCCAACATAGTCAGCATTCCACTTTTACAACAGATGGGGTCCGTGGCTTTGCACACAGCATGCCCACAAGTGGTGCTCTGGACAGGGTAGCAAACACCACAAAGATCACTTTGTATGAGACCCCAATTGGTTGGAAGTTGTTTTTTTTTGGGGGGGGGGGGTAATGGATGTAAGCAAGCTATCCCTCTGTGGAAAGGAGAGCTTTGGGACGGGTTCAGAGCACATCCGAGAGAAAGATGGACTGTGGACTGTCCTGGCTTAACTCTCAATTATGGCCACCTGCAAATAGAGTGTGGAAGACATCTTCAAAGACCACTGGCAGAAGTTTGGTCAGAACTTCTGTTCCAGGTATGACTACGAGGAGGTGGAAGCTGAGGGTGCAAGCAAAATGATGAAGGACCTGAAGTCCCTGATGCTGGACCACTCTTTTGTGAGGAAGCAGTTCTCAACAAATGATAAAATCTACACTGCAGAGAAAGCTGATAACTTTGAATATAGTGAACCAGGGCTTACAACTTATTTTTTCAGATGATTCTCGGATCATCTTCAGACTGAGTGGCACCGGGAATGCAGGGGCTACCATCTGGCTATATATTGATAGCTATGAGAAGGACGTTGCCAAGATCAACCAGGACCCCCAGGTCATGCTGGCGACCCTGGTCTCCATTGGTCTGAAAGTGTTGCAGCTCTAGGAGAGGGCCAGCCACACTGCGTCCACTGTCATCACCTAGAAAGATGGAAAGATGTGGCATGTCCCTCCCCCAGGACATGTCTACACCACCTGATTGAAGGACATAGACAGGAACAATGCATTTGCTTGGGCCTTTTAGGACTTGTTCATGATTTTTTTACTTCCAACTTAATAAACAGCCATTTGTGAGGCACTGCCATGGTGAGGGCGAAAAGGAAAGCAGACCCGACAGCCTGCATTGTTCATTCTCTTACCCTATTTAATTGCTGCTATGTGGGCCCTTGTCTCCCTGCATCAGGTACAGTACACTACACTGTAAAGATATGGAGGCAGAGGGTCAACAAAAAAGGCAATCTCCTGTCCATGGGGTATGTCTATAAAATGATATAGAAATTCCTGCTTCACTATGAAAGTCTCTCCATTTGTGTTTACATGTAATCCAACAGAATACGGTTTCTGGTGCCTTCGTTCCAATCAGATTTTCTCTGAGCAAGACGTGCTTGTCTTCAGATCTCAGTGTTATTTTGCATCTTCCATCTAAAGAGATATTTGAGATATTGAAGCAGAATTTGTTACTGTTAAAAAAGAAAAGAAAAGAAGAGAAAAATTAAAAATGAAGGTTCTAAAACTATGTATCTCTTCTTTGATATAAAAAGAATTAAATCAACATTTTGCATTAAAATGTTAGTTAAGATATATTCTTTAAAAATATAAAAATTAAGTGAATTGTGAACTTGGATAAGTACTCCTAATTCTGACTTGTACTTAACACTTAAAAAGACTCTTTGCAATAGTATTCATGCCCACACATTTTACCAGCTTTGTACATAACTTTTTCTTATAGCTCACAGGTTATCATTATACTGCAGTTGTGTCAAACACAATTTCATTCTTTCTTTGTTTTATTTTGAAGCCAATCTTCACTGGCTGTCCTGGAATTCTTATGTAGACCAGGCTTGCATCAAATTCATAGATTCTACCTGTCTCTGCCATTCCTCATACCACATGCCCCATCTCTCGAATGTTTTACTTAAATGCATGTGCTATCATACCTGGCCTAGATAGATCGTGGTAAGCTTCAGGAGTCCTCCTAACTGTGTCTACCTTCCAGCACAGGAGTACTAAGTTTGTAGAATGCACTACTAAACTCAGATTTAAGTAGCCTCTGTGTATTCAAACTCATTTTTTTGTCTTTTTAAAATTAGTTTTTCAATGTATGCATGCATGTTCCTGCTTGTTTGTTTATATACTACATGAGTGAAGGTGCCTGTGGAGGACAAAAGAAGATATCCATCTTACAAGCCAGTGAACATGGCTGTTGGGAATGGAACTCAGTTCCTCTGCAATAATAGCAAATCCATGACTCTAGCCCAATTCTATTGCTATTAAATTACCTCAGCATTTAGAATTTTCTTAGGTCATTATGTTTTCTTTTTGTCTGAGACAAGACAGTTTTATCTAGTCCACATATATTAATGTAGGACAGCCTTGAACTTGCTAACACCCTGCGTCACCTGCTGAGTCATGAGAAAATAGATGTGTGCTACAATGAATGACTAGACTCTCCCTTTAAAGCCCCCCTTTCATTATATATCTATTAGCTAAACTGCTATGTATTTATAGCCATCTAGATTTAGAAATATAGGTCCACCAGCATTGCATTGTTTCAATATGTGATTAATACTATGAAGAATTTCCCTCTCTACAGTGCTCTAAAATTTTCAATTTTCACATATACAACGTTGGATTTCTTCAAATTTGTCTCAGCATTGGTCCATGTAATAATAATAGTTAAAAACATAAAGAGTTACTTTATTTTGGCTTCTGATAGCTAATCTCTATCACATTACCTGAGATATTTCTTTCTGTGGCATGAATGTAGCTGTGATTTGAGTTCAATAGATCTCAGCCTAAGTGTAGAGCAAATAACAAGGTTATTTCTAAAATACAAAAAAATCTCTAATATTTATAGAATAATACTGAATATAGCTTAATTCTGATGGTCCACTTCAATGTATCTGCACTGACTGCATAAGCACAGCTATGAAGTTACAGGTTCATCCTGAATTTGTTCAGCTGAAAACAGTGCATAACCAATTTTATTAATACAACAGATATACGCTACTTGATTTAGCTACCAGCTATCACTTATTTTGTAAATATTTATGTGTGGTTGTAGGTGCTAAGGCAGGAAAAGTAGCAACAAATAGGAATGCCTGAAGCCCCCACGCCACACACACACACATACCCTGACCAGAAATTTTTCTTTAACACTTTAAACAGGCATCTCCCATAAAAATAGGTTTTTAAAACAGACAAAAGGGATTAAGACCAAGAGTTACAGTTGCTAAATTTGGGAATGGTTCATCAAAGAGACACAATCTGATAAATGATATTGGAATACAAATAGGAAGGTATTGGGAGTGACATTATTTGAACATTTACTGCCTTAAGTGCTTGCTGGCATAAAGTCTTGGCCTTTGTGGGAAAGTACTAGCCCAGGGGAATACAAATAGACATAGCTCCTGAAGTCAGCAGAGAACAAATAGCTATAAATCTTGTGGAAAAGTGTCTAATAACCCATTCTGTTCTGATCTTCCTGCTGAGCTGTTTACCCAGTCAATATCCTGTTCCTGGGAACAGGTGCATTACCCAGAGACATAATGACCACGCTCCACCCTCCTTCTTGATCCTATGAGTATATAACCTGTGTGGGAAAAATAAAAATTTGTCAGCTTGATCATCAGACTTGCTGTCCATTCTTTGTGTTTCCTGTTCCCCCATTCTCTTCCAGGTGACCCCTCAAGTCCCTGTTTGACCCTCCTGAAGGTCAGGACAGGAAGGAAGGTAGGAAAGAAGGAGGGAAGACAGGAAAGAAGCAAGGAAAGAAAATAGAAGGAAGAAAGAAAGGACAGAGGGAAGGAGTTAGGGAGAGAGTTGAGAAAGAGGGAAGGAGCAGATAGGGTGATGTAAAATTGTGCCGTATAAATCAGACATGTAGGCAGTAGAAAAAAGCTAGAAGGTATTCTACAAGAAATGATAGATATATGATGACTCCTGTTCAAGTGAGAATGACATCATGTTTGAGAGACAGCAATAATATAGTTCTTCTGGAAAAGAAAGAGCAATGGTAAGTGATAGAGAACAATATCTAAGAGCTAATTGCATCCAGGCTTCTAAGCATGATATCCAATTACTACATCCACTCCAGTAGTGACAAGCGCAACAGGCTGCCAAAACCTGGGTGCTGTCCTGAGGCAAAAAGTTCACAGAAATCTAGTCTCCTGGAATCATGGCATCCTGTACAACGAATGCTCCACTGTTGGTAAATGGATCTGTTTGCTTTCCCTTAATATTGCTTTATTATAAATGCCTCTATTTATTTCCAAATTAAATCTGTCATATTCAGGCTCAAATGCCCTGTCATAGTTTTTTATCAGTAGAGTTTATGCCAATTGTTAAAAGATTGACTTCAAAAGGAATGGGGTTCGTAAAAGCAATTGGGTTTAAACAAGATCACCTTTCTTTAATTTTAAAGATAAATGTAAGAACACTATTTTTAGCCAGGTTGACTCAAATGGCAGACAAGAAAGGAAGCTGTTAGTGCTTTTGAGAGAGCTGCCAATGCTGATTATGGTTCTGGGCAAGAGCTTACTGATCACTTGAATTCATCACAAAGAAAACCTTAGGAAACCAGGTAGGAAGTGATAAAAACCTGCTAATACTTGATCTTTTGATCTCTGCAGTAACTAAAACTAAATTTTGCTTTTTTATTCTTAGACTAAAACCTTTATCAGTAAAATGGTTTCTGTATTTCTAATACATGTTTGATTTTGAACAGAGGTAATAACTACCATGTAGTCTGAGCTCAATTAAAATATGGGAAAATTGATTTATTTTCCTTGAAGGTACAGCTTTTTTTCTTTTTTCTTACATATTTTCTTTATTTTCATTTCAAATGTTATCCCCTTTCCTAGTTTCCCCTCTGAAAATCCCCTATTCCCTCCCCCCTCCACTTGTGCCCAACCAACCCACTCCCTCTTCCTGGCCCTGGCATTCTCCTATACTGGGGCAGAGAACCTTCAAAGGACCAAGAGCCTTTCCACCCATTGATGACTGACTAGGCCATCCTCTAATACTAATGCGGCTAGAACCATGAGTAACACCATTTGTTTTCTTTGATTGGTGGATTAGTCCCAGGGATCTCTGGGGGTACTGGTTAGTTCATATTGTTGTTCCTCCTATGGGGCTAAAACCCGTTCAGCTCTTTGGGTACTTTCTCCAGCTCCTTCATTGGGAATCCTGTATTCTGCCCAACGGATAGCCGTGCATCCACTTCTGTATTTGTCAGGCATTGGCAGAGACTCTCAGGAGACAGCTATATCAGGCTCCTGTCAGCAAGCTCTTTTTGGCATCCAAAATAGTGTCTGGGTTTGGTGGTTATTTATGGGATGGATCACCATGTGGGGCAGTCTCTGGATGGTCATTCCTTTGGTCTCTGCCCCGAACTTTGTCTCTGTAACCCCTTCTATGGGTATTTTGTTCCTCCTTCTAAGAAGGTTCGAAGTATCCACACTTCAGTCTTCCTTCTTCTTAAGTCATGTGTTTTGCAAATTGTATATTAGGTACTCTGAGCTTCTGGGATAATATCCACTTATCGGTGAGTAAATATCATGTGATTGGATTATCTCACTTAGGATAATATCCTCCAGACACATCAATTTGTCTAAGAATTTCATGAATTCATTGTTTTTAATAGCTGCATAATAATCCATTGTATAAATGTACCACATTCTGTATCCATTCTTCTGTTTTGGGACATCTGTGTTCTTTCCAACTTCTAGCTATTATAGATAAGGCTGCTAGGAACACAGTGGAACACGTGTCCTTATTAAATGTTGGAGCATCTTCTGGGTATATGTCCAGGAGTGGTATTGCTGGATCTTCCTGTAGTACTACATCCAATTTTCTGAGGAACTGCCAAACTGATTTTGAGAGTGGTTGTACCAGCTTGCAATCCAACCAACAATGGAGGACTGTTCCTCTTTTGCTACATCCTCACTAGCATTTGCTGTAACCTGAGGTTTTGATCTTAGCCATTCTGACTGGTATAAGGTAGAATCTCAAGGAGGAGGGGGAGGAGGAAGAGGAGGAGGAGGAGGGGGAGGAGGAGGAGGAGGGAAGGAGAAGGAGGAGACAAGAAAGGCACATGAAGCAGATGTGTATACAGAGACTGACTCTTTTTCACCTAGGAATCCCACAAAAATAAACAAAGAAAAATTAAATAGGAAAAGACATACATACACACACACACACATACATACATACATACATACAAAAAATGAAAAACAAAACTATTGTAATTTTTTAAAGATTACATTTTTGTAGACCATCCAGCAGTTCACAAGAAATGGGGTAAAGCTGAGGAGGCAGACTCGAGCTGAAAGAGAGGGAACTAGACGGACGAGAGAAAGAATGGAACTAAGTCAAGTTTTCCTGATCAAAGCTCAACTTTAATGTCAGAGAACACGCTTTATAAAGAAGAGGGGAGGCCTATTCCCAGTCACTCCAAATTCCTTGTGAAGTTGACAGATCAGCCTTTTAGTAGGAACTCATGAAGTTCATAGTTCTGTGCTAAATCCGGAAAATCTTGGAGAATCAGTTAGGCCTCAGGCAGATAGCAGGTAGTGGTATATCAAAGGAGAGGGATGAGAAGCAGCACAGCAGGTGGCTCCGCCTCAGTGGTGAGATGGTCTGAGTCAGCCTTGCTAGGTAACCTCCAAAGATGTCTTTGAGTTAGTTTTCTGTTGGACATCTACTGCCACCATGCAGCTTACCCTTAAGTTTGCTTCCTCAGCGAAAAATTAAATTTGTGTTTGCAAATGGTTATCAACTGATGATAGTGTGAGGTTAGGGAAAGAGGCCTGTGTCCACTTCTTTCATCTCTAGGACCTATTTGTTGCAGACCAGTGCACCTCCGATTCTACTGCTTTAATTTCTGTGAGTCTATATGTTCCTCAATCCTATTGATTTGAGGGCCTTGTTTTTGTTTGTTTGTTTGTTTGTTTGTTTTATTTTTGTTTTTGTTTTGTTTTGTTGGTTGGGTTTTTTGTCTGTCTGTTTGTTTGCTTGCTTGTTTGTTTGGTTTTTGTGTGTGTGTGTGTGTGTGTGTGTGTGTGTCCTCCAACCCCTCTGAAACTTAAATTCTCTACCTCATCTTCTGCAGAGATTCCTGAATTTTGGGAAGGAGTTGATGGATACATATGGTTTATGACTGGGTGTTCCCAAGAAAGTCTTTGCAGAATGCCTGGCCTTGGGCCTCTGTATTGTTCCCATCTGCTGTAGGAGGAAGCTTCTCTAATAATAGCTGAGCAAGGCCCAGATATATGAGTATAGCAGAATGTCATTAGGAGTCATTTTCTGTTTGTTTGTTTGTTTAATTTGTTTTATTTTATTTTGGTTGTTTTTTGTTTTAGTTTTAACAGTAGTAATTTATTTGGTTCTTGGTCCCTAGGTTATCTAGTCTCAGGTTTGTCATCATCCAAGCAGTGTCAGGCATGGGATTTTCCTCACTAAGTGGACCTTAAGTCAAACTATATTGGCTGGTTACCACCACAGGCTTTGCACCACCATTGCACTAGTGTGAAGTCAAATTTAGATGTTTGTTTTTTATATATTTCCAAATGGATGTGTATTTTAATTCAGATCTAGGCAATAATTTCATAAAGAGAAATGGAGGAAGTAACTTTATCTTAGTTTTCTGAAAGCTTGGAAGCACCATATGATTAAAGTTAGTATTTGGTGGAAGAACAAATTGATGCTCTCAGTATAACCCAAGATGATTACAATGTCAGTTATTCTCCAATCTTGGTAAATCAAGTATTGGAATTACAAGCATCTATCACCACACTCAACTCAAACATATTAATTTTATATTTGGTGCAGCAAAGTACCACAAAATTGGTAAATAAAAACAGAAAATGTTTATCATCTTCTGTGTAGCAGGAAGCAGATAGATTTCAGCTGTTGTGGGCAGCACACAGGATGGATTGGAGGTGCTGCCTGGCTGCATTCTCATCTGTGTTTGAATAGGAGAGGCCTCTAGAATATCATTGGTGCTAAAAGAACTCTTTTAAGGCTATATGAGATTGATCAGACTTTGCCTACTCAAGAGGAGGAAATATCACAGATGTGTGAACACTAGGGAGCCCAGCTGACAGCCATTGGCACCTGGCACATCAGATACTCTAAATAGTCTCTTCATTTGTAGATGAGATAAGGCGGAGTTGTTTGGAATAATTTCATTCATATCCTGGCCTAACATAATGTACGGTTAATTTATCCATCATCTAAAGATAAGAACTCTGTTTACTCTACTTGTTGGCTTATGATTTTCAGTGACATTTCACACTTTCACTGCTGAAAATGTAGCTATTCCTTCACAATCCAGCAGAAATCAAAATAGCCAAGGGAACCCTGAGCAGGTCAGAGTTCTCTCTGTAATGCTTCTCTCTTACCATTACTCTGTTTTACTTCAAACCAAGGAACCCACTAGACTCTCCCAAGCTTCCTCTCTGCCCCTGGGGTCTTGGGACCTTGCTTCATCTTCTTTTCAGCTTTACTCTATCCTTTTTCTCACCTCTTGGGGTTCATTGCCTCACTGACACTCTAATCAGTGAATTGTTAAATTTTATCTCTCTTTTTATTGTATCAAATGGGAGCATAAACTGAGTTTTCATTATTCAATCTTAGACCCAGAATTTCCCATTAAGAAATTTACTCTTATTCTTACAAGAACATTTTCCAACACTTCTTCAATATCTTGGTTTCTCTAACCTCCAAAATATCTGTGCTTCTTTTGTGCATGACTATAAAAAAAAAAAAACACAACAAAGCAATGGGTCTTGCCTGAAAAGGCTCAATGTTCATTCATTGTACACAACAGACACACTAAAATTCCTTGACAACATTCTGCAATGAGTGGTCTAAAACAAGCTAGCATAAGGCACTGTAGAAGCATTGTATATGCTGCCTTTACTAAAGTAAGATGCTTTTGGAATTCCATATTTTTAAATCAGGCTTCTAATAATATTAAATACTTTCTAATAAAATAAATACTTTGAGATTTAAGACTTGGAGTTTTCCTTTCCAATTAATTTTTGAGTGTAAATAATATGAAGCAAAGTATTGATTTGGGTAAATTGAATGTATTCATTTATATCAATCAGCATTTAAAAATATATGTAACACCAGCCTTTCATTGAGGTAGTGAGTTTTATAAGAAAATATTTTATGAGTTTTATAAGAAAATAATTTATACCCTAAGCCTTTTTATTTCTTAGGACAAAACTTTAGTATTAATCTTTGAAATATTTTGAAAGATCTTGAAAAACTGTGTTTTTCTGTTTGAAAGAGAGATAGTTGTATTGTAGTGCTGTGACAAATGGATTTTTTTCCCTAGTGTTCTTTAAAAGCAGAAAGGTCACTCCAATATATATTTTTAAAGTTCTCACTCACATTAGTATTCCTTGGAGAAATATCATTTTCATAACTAAGATGAGGAATATTTGTGAATATCAAGATTCAAACAGTCTTACTATATATATCTTGGCAAAATCTCCTTCTCTGTCCTCTCTTTTTTATTTCTCTCCTGGTTAATTTTTTTTGGTGCACCAGTTTGTGAGACAGATCAGGTTTGAAGAGTTCAAGGCCTAGAGATATGGCTGTTGGCAGTGTGTGGCTTCAAAATCACAAGGTTCTTGTTTTAATTTCCAGGACTGCATAAACTTGACACAGTTTTTTTCATGTAGTTTTACACTCTGTCCACCTTTGCTCCAGGAGGTAGCAGAACTACCAGCCCTTCCCAACTTCCTTTGAATCTGCAAATAAAATACACAGAAACACAGTTGTTCAATTTCAACTTGCCTTCTTGGTACAATTGTTGGGCACCACTGTTTCCTACCTGGAAAATCATGTCCTTATCAATTTCTTATCTCAATCTCTCCTACCTACCCTAAACTTAAGTTTCTAAATACCCACCTGTAAGAGCAGCCTCTGTGGCCACTCCACTTTGAGATCTCACATGGTTGCCCAGTTCCCCTCTCTGCAAAGCAGGGCAAATTCTGTTCTCCTCTCTTGAGTCTCCATTTCCTCCAGGGACCCAGAAGTCCCCTCTGTACCTTCTGTCCAGTGATTGTCCCATGCATTTCTTTGCTGACAGATAAAGAACCAATTGGGGAACAGGGACCTTAACATTAGAATTACCCCCTACACACTGGATCCCAGAACTTGGGAGATGGAGGAAGGAGGATCAGAGGTCAAGTTCATCATTCGTCTATATATTGAGTTCAGATGCTGCTTGGAATATCTCTGGAATTTTTTTGTTTAAGGAAAGAGGAAAATCTAGACCAAAATCATGAGAATGTAACTCATTCTCATTCATGAGAATGTAACTGGGATGTGTTCTTGTTATGTTCCATTCACAAGTTGACTATTGTTTTACTTACTAGAGTTATTTTCATCATGGAAAAACTAAGTAATTCTTATGGTCATCATAAATGATTAAACATTGGCTGAAAGTTGAAAACAGAAAAAACTTGGATTCAAACTCTGCACCTGTATATAGTGTCAGTGTACAAGTTCTACTTTATGCTGCTCTTCAGATCAGAGCATCTGTATCACAGCATTGAGAATGAAACCCAGTGTTTATGGAATAAACATTTTGAAAATAGGAAAAGTATTGACCACCAAGACCATATCTCCACAGTCTAGGTTTGGGTAATGTTTTTGAAAATGCAAACAATACATTTGGTGATGCTTTTTGACTCCTTACCTTTCCTACTCAATTAAGCTTTGAAAAATATATTTTATTATATTTATTTATAAGAGGTACATGCTTGCATATGCTTGTGCCTGTGCATGTACATTATTGATTTGTGTGTGTGTGTGTGTGTGTGTGTGTGTGTGTGTATGTATGTGTGTTTACTTGCATGCCAGAGAAAATGCTTAGATGTCAGAGGACAACCTGAAGAAGTCTATTATCTGCATGCACCAGATGAGTCCTGGGGAACGTATACTCATTGTCAAGTTTGGCTGGAAATGCATTTACCCACTGTGGCATCTTGCTGGTCCCATTCCAATTATTTGCTTTACTAAGTTCCTAAGATCTTTATTGAGACAGACACTTTGATAAGTACCATGATGACAAAAAGAGAGGGATTCTATAGACTTGTATAGGCTAATATAATTCAGTATTCCTTGTCATTATAGTCAAAGTCTAAGAGTTATGACTTCCTCTGGATATACAATGTTTTCAATGAACAAGGTTATATCTATAACATCAATTTGAGAATCACACTTGTAAACTAAGCCCTTAATTTGTACAACTATCATACAGTAGAGAAATAATCTACATAGATTAATAGCAATAATTGTGTTGGCACCTTCATTCCCAGGTGTAAATTAATTCCAGACTGACATTACTGAGGAAAGTAATTAGGGAACTATGATTTTGTGTAGAACCTTAGCCATGCGTTTATGTACAGAAAAAAATCAAATGTTTTCTAATTAAACATGTTTTCTAAGTAACTTATGATACCCCAGCTTTGCCTTTCCACTTCCCATATGTGCTTTGATTTTTATAGCAGGAGGATTGAGGTCTATGATGTTGCAGATGATGAAGTAATTACCAGGTTGATTAAAACATCCTAAAGATGCAACTCAAGATGGAATGAGAGGGAGGAGAAGGAGGAGGAGGAGGATGAGGAGGACGAGGAGGAGGGGGAGGAGGAGGAGGAGGAGAACATAAAGGGAAAAAAGTGAAATTTTTAAGTCACACAGAACTTTCTCAGATTTTACAGGTATCTCATCTGTTTTAAGGGCATTGAATTTTTTCTCTTTGTGATTTTGTTATTCAGCACAGGAGCTGAGTTGAGCAGAAGAATCACATGTATTCAGAAGTCTCTAGGTCAAAAGAAACCTGGGAGGGTAGTTGGGATCAACATAGAATGACCACAGAAACAGTTTAAGTGATAAATAGTGTGAGGGAAGAGGGAGAATAAAGTTAATTCCAACTATTTGTAGGCAGCAAGAAAAACATAGGAATCACAATCTTGCAAAGACTATAAGGTGGAGAAGGTGGATATGTTATATTTTCATGAACAGTCAACTGAATCGTTTCCATCCTGATGTGAAGGTGGGGACAGAAATAATAGGACAAGAAAAATGCTTGAACCTAGCTTACTTCTACTATATGGCAAATCAAATATTAAACTAACTTTATGGAAATAGATAAAGAAAGGGGGAGAAAACCCTAGGAAAAAATTAACTAGTCTTTTAAGGATGATAATTGTAAAACTTTTTGTGGTGTTTGTTTTCTTTATTTTTTCAAATTTGCAGACTTTATGAAGTTGAAAGTTGCAGTTTTTGTCTTATACTTAGAATTGTAAATTATAGAAATAACTTGTAATATAGATATATGGAATGCATCTTGAAATATGTGGAAGGCAATATCAACTAAAATGAAAGAAAAAGGAAAATTTCCTGGTCGAGTCAACTGGACAAGCCGAGAGGCTTAAAAGTCACTCATGAGGCAAAAGAGTTTCAAAGAAGCTCTCCTCCTGGAGTCTAGCATTCCCTACCCATACAGTAATTTTTCATTCCCACGTTCCATTCCCGAGTTAGTCTAGTGTATGGATCCATGTGCTCTCTTTCAGTATTTTCCTATTATAAGTGCCTTTTAAAATTGAATTCTGACATGGCTTAAGCCTTCCACCAGTGTTCCAACAGTCCTAGAAATGTCCTTGAGCAAGATCATGGGCTTAGAATTCAGCAAGATTGTAAAAGCTAAGTCACTCCCTTACACAGGAATTTACCATCACTAAGGAAGAAGGAAGTTTCAGAACAAAGGAGAAACCAGAATAGATACTATAGCAGAGTTACACCCATACACACGTATTTACAATGGCCTAAGGGGAAGGTGGACTATACAAGAGACTAAAATAGGAACTATGGCAAAGACTCGAGGCCCTTGACCCTGGCTTCTAAGATTAGTGGAGCTTCTAATCTGAGGTGGAGCCCTTGTTGATCCCAGCTGTTATCAATGAATTCTATCCCAGGTGGTTCCCGTTAGACCTTTTGTGTTTGCATTCCTCTGTTTTATGTAAGATTCTGGTTACCTCAATTGTACCTTGTGAATATGTCACCCAACTTCCTTATTGTCCTCTGCATAAAAACTCTGATGCTCGAGTTGCAAAACACACTCAGATTCCACACGAACTCTCCTGTGTGTGTCTGTTTTTCGCTCATCCACGCTTTGCCCACCCGCGTCAAGAGACCCCCGTTCCACGCAGACACAGGGACCCAGAGGGTCTGCGGCAATTTCCCTTTCCATTATACATCATATTAGCATGAAAATAACACTTAAGCAGGAGAGATTTCTGGAAGGGAAGATGACACTGGGGGCTCTCTGTGTGGACCAATGTATCCTCAGAACTCTTATTTTATCTGTGAAATTTCCAACCTAACGCATCACACTCTATATTAGTGGGAAGGTATGAAGACATGCTGTGTGACACCATGCCAAACATCAGCCTCATTCATATCACTTTTTATCCCTGCTCAAGGCAGAGATTGGTACCCACACTTAAGATATGAACTGCTAGACTCTTCAAGATTAAGACATGCCTCAGGCAACATAGGCAGTGAGCTGTGTTGTGATCTTTTACAATGAAAAAGGAAACTGTATGAGTAGCAGATTAGAGACTCCAATCAACTTTTTTTCTGGCTTATGTACTGCAAGTATTTTCATGTTTCTTAGAGGTATTTAAGTTCAACGGCTTTCAAAAAGTCATTGTAGTCTAATAAAAATCTTTCTGCTTTCTTTTAAAGTCTTTTGGAGCATCTTTATGTTTTACATATTTCCTACTTTTCTGTATTTCCTAACATGTCAATGTGCTAGGTTTTTGAAGTACTGCTTTGTCAGTGAAATTTTCTCCATCATTTAAATTTGTTCTTGGCAAGTACCTATATAGTCAATATGGATCATGATTAAGTCGTCAATAATTTCCCAAACTCAGTAGCAGTCCTAATCCATTCTTTTTTTTACTAGCCTTGCTAAAATGTTAGTTTAATATAATCATCTACAGAGTGTAGTTCTGTTTACTGGAAGAAACATGAATTTCTGTGTCAGACTGGCATGGCTTCAAAACTGTTTTGTGTATTATAATCCAAAAAACTTCAAACACATTCCCTGTGTGTCAATGATGTGATAACTACATATTGAAGTACCAATAGAACTAATCCTTATGAAAAGGTTTACACGCTGCTTACAGCACTTGTGTAGAAAGCCACTAACATTTTATTTTGTTAATATTAACAATTTTGTCAATTCTGAGACATTGTTATTGTATATTGTTTCTGAAAGAACATCAATAAGTGCATCTGTTTGACCTACTTTTTTACCATGACACAGTATTCTCACTTCCATCAACTGAATTCAGTGCACCTCTGGTTTTATGATGCTACCATGTCACCTATATTAGAAAAACTGAATCTTCCTGTATTAGAGAAAATAATTTCCCTAGACAAAGGGGATCAGGGAACAGTCACCTCCACTCATTTATCTGGAGGACAGACACTCATCCATCTCCCAATTTTCAAAAGTCCAGGGAAGACTATTGGGTCCAAAAGGCCAAACAGCAATTTCCAGGGTGTCAAGAGATCTATACTAGGGAAAGGAGAGTCAGTTTTCTTCAGAGATATGGCCATTGAGAGGTTTTTCCAGCTCTAAAAATGCCCCTAGACCCATGAACATATAGGAGGCACTACCTGAATTTACTGGGTTAAAAAAAACAAAACAAAACAAATCAAACCACCAAGAAACAAAATCAAAATGAAGTTGGAAGGGGAAAAGTGATGGGGAAATTTAAAAAAAGTAAAGTGGAGGGAATATGTGATACATTTGATTGCAATATAGTATATGTATGTATGTATGTATGTATGTATGAAATTATCAACCAATAAAATATTAGGAAATAAATATCACATAAGGGATGATGGCACACAAATGCTATAATAGGAAAATAAAGATGGAGGAGTAACAAGAGAGACAAAACCCACCATTGTGTCTGAGAAGCACTAGAAAAATCTAGAAACTGCACAGGAAGACAGCAAAAAACAGTATGTATCAGATGACTTGACTTTCTTTAGTTTCTTTGCTTGGACCACAGACGTGCAACATAGCTCTTTATGTAGCACTGAGGATAGAACACAGAACTCCATCCAGACTAATAAACAACTCCTCTAGCAACTGGTCCTCAGCCCACTCCAATTAATTTTTGTTTCAAAAAAGCCTAGTGTGGCTGATGGAATTTTCATAAATATTTCTCATTTTCTTTAAGAAGAAATCCTAGTTTTGTAATGTAGCTATTTTTATCCAACTCATTTTATTTCTTAAAATTAGACTAGGGGAGTAAATGACATTTTGAATTACATGTGTATATCGAGACAGCAATAGAGAGGTTTTACTATGTTTATAGAAATAGGAAATATTATGTCTCATAATATTTCAATTGTTAGGATTGTCAGAATTATCTGGGACAATGAGCCATTGAATGTGTTGTTTCATAACAGACTGAAAGATGAAAACCAATTAATATATTTCTGATGACCATAATTTAGAAGATCAACATTTTTCCATTCTCAAAGAATTCTTCATAATTATCTTTATTTTAGATCACCATGGTGCAATAATCAATATAAACAGTAAGACATTATTTCACATATAAATATGAAATATAAACATATATATTTAAAAATAGGCAATAAAGCTAAGAGGTAAATCAGCCTGAAAGCTATCTCAGTGGTAAAGAAGTTTGCTATCAAGCTTGATAGTGTGAGTTTGATCTAGTTATACTGATATGGTAGAAGAAGCAAACAACTTTACCAAGTTTTCCTCTGACCTCTACATTTACATCCTTATACACACACACACACACACACACATACAAATAGATATATATATATACAGATTATTTTTCTAAATCTAGGAGGTATCAAAGAAACAATAGATATAGTCCAGGATATAGATATTTTAACCTTACAAGGTGAAATAAAATTCCTAATGTGCATTCGTGGACTGGAGGTATAGTTCATTGACAGAGAATAAGCATTGCATTCATGAGGTTTTGGTTTATTCTCTTTAAAAGTAGAAATAAACAAAGAAAATATACTTTTATCTGACAGTCTATTTTGACATGATGACTGCCATGCCAATTCAAGAATATAGGGCAATATTAACTTTGTCATAATCCATTTTGCAATTGTTTGAGAATATAAAAAATTTAAAGCATTTTATAATGGGAAATGATGTTTTAGTTAAATAAGTTATATGAAAGATATTTTCATTAAAATATCCCCAATCTGCCTACATGTGGAAGAACATAATAACCCTAGTTTGTTCACAGTTGTTGTTCAACACATTAGGACACCAAATCAAAGGCATTCATTTATCCATCAAGATGGCACAGGACTGGGGCATGGAACACTGTCCATAGTCCCAAGAGTATGAAACAGAGAAGATTCCTAAGCTCAGTCCACAAGGAACAGACTAAAAATCAATCAGTCAACCAAACAAAGAGATAAATAAAGGTTTTAAGTTGACAGTAATGTTTGTTAAAGTCATATTTTATCTTTAATCATATTTATATGATTGTCTTGCAGTATATGAATTTGTATATATGAGTGAAGTGCCCTGCTATGAAGCAGAAATTTCTATTTCTCTGGAGACTCAGTTGTGTCATGTGATATTTTCCTAGAAACTGTTTTTTGAGAGTATGTTTTTGTTGAAGCAGATGCGTGGGTGGATGTTTTGCTGAGAATGAACACATCGTGTTTTTCTAGAAGCAGCCTGGAAAAAAGGATGTGATATTTTGTTAAAGTGGATGCTTGAGAGAACACATGATGTTTGGAAATGGTATAAATATAACTAACAAAGAGTGGATGCTGCTGTGTGGTATTGGTGTGCCTAATCATTCTTTGCTGGTCATTGTTGGGTTTAGCTTATGTTGGTCTTACCTAACAACACTGTATGGTATTGATTTTCTTGCCATTATTTACTGGTCATCATTTGTCATGTCTTCATAGAAAGAAACACACCAAAATCTTCTGGTGGTGTTCCAGTGACTTCCTGCTGCTTCTGCAGACTCAAGCTAATTGGCAGAGTCTTAAGGTTTCTTCTGGATTGACTTGTCATTGCTAATGCATGAATTGTGTTTATGAGGGGATAGATCTACTGCTGTTGATTCATGTGAACTGAACTGCTAATATCCTGACAACGCAGATTGGATTTGCTCCCAAGAACTATTTCTAAACATGTCAACATCATCTTTTTCCCTATTAAACTTTCCTCTCCACTACCTCTGGTAGTTTGTGGGCTAGAAAGCAAGTTAAAGCATTTAAGTAACCTTATTAAAAGTAGGTTTTGAAAAATATAAGCCCACACTAAGAGGACAAAAAAAAAAGGGGTCAGGTTCCCTAGAGCTGGAGTTACAGAAGATTGAGAATCACTCAATTTACTGCAGGCAACAGCACTTGGATCCATTGGAAAAGCAGTATAAACTATTACACAATGAGTGACCGCTTCAGTTTCAGTAAATAATTTCCATTGCACATGGCTATTTAACCAGAAGCACATGACTAGGTCAAATACATGTGGCCATTTAACCAGAACACAGGACTCAGGACAGATCAAGCATGACTCATGGCTGTTTAGGCAGAGTTCAGGATTGAAAATAGATCATACATGGCCATTTAAGCAGAGCACAGGAGTCAGGACATATCACACATATCCATTTAACCAGAGTACAGGAGTAAGGACAGATATATTGGCACTTGACCAGAAGCATAGGACTAAGGACAGAAGGAGTTATGGCTTTTTCTGTTACAGAAAAATGCAAAGCCTATATATTTGTTCCATTCTTACTTAATGTAACACAGTTTGTGAGATTATGCAATGCCTGCCTTACAACAGTTATATAATTATATAATTCCAATCATCACCCAAACTCATGCTTTAATTGCAGCTAGTGTGTGAATCAGGGTAGCCTGTGTATTAAAGGACAAAGAAAAGTTGGGATAAAAAAAAAGCCATCTTTTAATCAACCCATTATTTAAAAATAAAAGTTACCAAAGGCAAGATACAGAGAGATAGGTTGAAATAAAGTTAAAATGTTAGGATTCCTGTCAACAGGACCCATACGAGGGGCATTAAAATGGTAATAGATATGAGGATGTACCTTTGTAGTAATATAGCACTTGACTAACATGTGTAAGGCCCCTCCTCTGACACATCAGTCACTGCAGAACTGGGTATATCCTTTATTGCACTAAGCCAGAAACAGGTGACCTAGTTAGGGGAATGAGATCCACAGGCAGGCAACAAATTTACGGATGCAACTGGAGTTGGGGGACCCACGTGAAGACCAAGCTGAGAAATCATATTGTAAACACACAAATATGTTTAACACATATATACACACTCATGTATGTGTTTATGGGGTAGAGAGAGAGAGAGAAGAGAGAGGTATTAATAGAGGTGTAAAGCACAAGAAATCTGATAATATTTCCAAAGTAATCCAGGTTTTCCATTAAGATTAAGGTGACTGTGGTAGTATACATCAGTTGCTTGCATAACCTATAAGAAAAAGCAGTATTTCATCCTATTGTACCTATTCTCCTGAGAATGATATATTCTCTAAAACTGAGTCTCAGGGCTTTAAAGCTATAATGATTCAGTGCAAAACAAAAAACAAACAAACAAACAAAAAACATACTCTTTCATTTTGAATGACATTTCTTTCACGTTATCAGCTCCAATATACGAGGAATAGGAATATATAAGAGACCCCAACTGTCCTTGGCTGTGGACCTGGGAATGAGGAACTTGTGTCTTTCCAGTCTTGACTTCCTTTCTGAGTGCTAAGTTCAGGAATCTTATCAAGCAAAACTGAGCCACAGAGACATCCGGCACCCTCCCAGCCGGAGGACAGTGATCTGCCCTGCAGGGAGCGCCATCTTGGCTCCGGGACTCCGCCGAACTTAGTCTGCAGAGGTGAGAGTGAGGACCACAGAGGCAGACAGCTTCTGGGACAGGCTAGAGCCACAGAGCCGCTGAGGCAGCACCCTTTTGGTGCTGCAGACATCCAGCACCCTCCCAGCCGGAGGACAGTGATCCACCCTGCAGGGAGCGCCATCTTGGCTCCGGGGCTCCGCCGAACTTAGTCTGCAGAGGTGAGAGTGAGGACCACAGAGGCAGACAGCTTCTGGGACAGGCGGGAGCCACAGAGCCGCTGAGACAGCACCCTTTTGGGGCTGCAGACATTGAGCACCCTCCCAGCCGGAGGACAGTGAACCGCCCTGCAGGGAGCACCATCTTGGCTCCGGGACTCCGCCGAACTTAGTCTGCAGAGGTGAGAGTGAGGACCACAGAGGCAGACAGCTTCTGGGACAGGCAGGAGCCACAGAGCCGCTGAGGAAGCACCCTTTTGGGGCTGCAGACATCCGGCACCCTCCCAGCTGAAAGACTGTATTCTGCCCTGCACAGGAGCCCTCTGCCTCAGGAGCAGGGAGCACATCTTGGATCCAGGACTCCTCTGAACTTAGGAACTTAGTCTGCACAGCTGAGAGTGTGCACCACAGAAGCTGAGAGCTTCTGTGACCTGCCAAAGCAACACAGCATCTGGGAAAGGTCCTGTTTTCGGCATTTTTCTTTGGCCAGAAGAAGATCCAAACGCCAGATATCTGTACACCTTCCCTTTAAGAGGAAAGCTTGTCAGCAGGGAGTGCTCTATCCACTGAAACTCAGAGGAGAGAGCCTGTCTCCCAGGTCTGCTGACAGACGATACTCAGAATCACCAGAAGAACAACCTCTGAACAGAGACAACTATAACAACTCCAGAGATTACCAGATGGCGAGAGGTAAAGGTAAGAATCTTACTAACAGAAACCAAGACCACTCACCATCATCAGGACCCAGCACTCCCACTTCGCCCAGTCCAGGGCACCCCAACACACCTGAAAAGCTAGACCTGGATTTAAAAGCATATCTCATGATGATGATAGAGGACATCAAGAAGGACTTTAAAGAACTACAGGAGAACATGGCTAAAGAGTTACAAGTCCTTAAAGAAAAACAGGAAAACACAACCAAACTGGTAGAAGTCCTTAAAGAGAAACAGGAAAACCCATCCAATCAGATGATGGAAATGAACAAAACCATACTAGACCTAAAAAGGGAAGTAGACACAATAAAGAAAACCCAAAATGAGGCAACACTGGAGATAGAAACCCTAGGAAAGAAATCTGGGACCATAGATGCGAGCATCAGCAACAGAATACAAGAGATGGAAGAGAGAATCTCAGGTGCAGAAGATTGCATAGAGAACATCGGCACAACAATCAAGGAAAATGTAAAATGCAAAAAGATCCTAACTCAAAACATCCAAGAAATACAGGACACAATGAGAAGACCAAACCTACGGATAATAGGAGTGGATGAGAATGAAGATTTTCAACTCAAAGGACCAGTAAACATCTTCAACAAAATTATAGAAGAAAATTTCCCAAATCTAAAGAAAGAGATGCCCATGAACATACATGAAGCCTACAGAACTCCAAATAGGCTGGACCAGAAAAGAAATACCTCCCGACACATAATAATCAGAACAACAAATGCACTAAATAAAGATAGAATACTAAAAGCAGTAAGAGACAAAGGCCAAGTAACATATAAAGGCAAGCCTATCAGAATTACACCGGATTTTTCACCAGAGACTATGAAAGCCAGAAGATCCTGGACAGATGTTATACAGACACTAAAAGAACACAAATTCCAGGCCAGGCTACTATACCCAGCCAAACTCTCAATTAACATAGATGGAGAAACCAAAGTATTCCACGACAAAACCAAATTCACACATTATCTCTCCACGAATCCAGCCCTTCAAAGGATAATAACAGAAAAAAACCAATACAAGGACGGGAACCACGCCCTAGAAACAACAAGAAGGTAATCCCTCAACAAACCTAAAAGAAGACAGCCACAAGAACAGAATGGCAACTTTAACAACAAAAATAACAGGAAACAACAATTACTTTTCCTTAATATCTCATAATATCAATGGTCTCAACTCCCCGATAAAAGACATAAACTAACAAACTGGCTACACAAACAAGACCCAACATTTTGCTGCTTACAGGAAACTCATCTCAGAGAAAAAGATAGACACTACCTCAGAATGAAAGGATGGAAAACAATTTTCCAAGCAAATGGTATGAAGAAACAAGCTGGAGTAGCCATTCTAATATCTGATAAGATTGACTTCCAGCCCAAAGTCATCAAAAAAGACAGGGAGGGGCACTTCATACTCATCAAAGGTAAAATCCTCCAAGAGGAACTATCAATCCTGAATATCTATGCTCCAAATACAAAGGCAGCCTCATTCATTAAAGAAACTTTAGTAAATCTCAAAGCACACATTGCACCTCATACAATAATAGTGGGAGACTTCAACACACCACTTTCACCAATGGACAGATCATGGAAACAGAAACTAAACAGGGACACAGTGAAACTAACAGAAGTTATGGATCAAATGGATCTGGAAGATATCTGCAGAACATTTTACCCTAAAACAAAAGGATATACCTTCTTCTCAGCACCTCATGGTACCTTCTCCAAAATTGACCACGTAATTGGGCACAAAACAGGACTCAACAGATACAAAAATATTGAAATTGTCCCATGCATCCTATCAGATCACCATGGACTAAGGCTGATCTTCAATAACAAAATAAATAATAGAAAGCCAACACTCACGTGGAAACTGAACAACACTCTTCTCAATGATACCTTGGTCAAGGAAGGAATAAAGAAAGAAATTAAGGACTTTTTAGAGTTCAATGAAAATGAAGCCACAACATACCCAAACTTATGGGACGCAATGAAAGCATTTCTAAGAGGAAAACTCATAGCTCTGAGTGCCTCCAAAAAGAAACTAGAAAGAGCACACATTAGCAGCTTAACACACCTAAAAGCACTAGAACAAAAGGAAGCAAATTCACCCAAAAGGAGTAGACGGCAGGAAATAATCAAACTCAGGGGCGAAATCAATCAAGTGGAAACAAGAAGAACTATTCAAAGAATCAACCAATCAAGGAGCTGTTTCTTTGAGAAAATCAACAAGATAGATAAACCCTTAGCCAGACTCACTAGAGGACACAGGGAAAGCATTCTAATTAACAAAATCAAAAATGAAAAAGGAGACATAACAATAGATCCTGAAGACATCCAAAACACCATCAGATCCTTCTACCAAAGGCTATACTCAACAAAACTGGAGAACCTGGATGAAATGGAGAATTTCCTTGACAGTTTCCAGGTACCAAAGTTGAACCAAGATCAGGTTAATGATCTAAACAGCCCTATATCCCCCAAAGAAATAGAAGCAGTCATTAATAGTCTCCCAACCAAAAAAAGCCCAGGACCAGATGGGTTTAGTGCAGAGTTCTATCAGACCTTCAAAGAAGATCTAAACCCAGTACTTCACAAAGTATTCCACAAAATAGAAACAGAAGGTACTCTACCCAACTCATTCTATGAAGCCACAATTACTTTGATACCTAAACCACAAAAAGACCCAACAAAGATAGAAAAATTCAGACCAATATCCCTTATTGATGCAAAAATCCTCAATAAAGTTCTTGCTAACTGAATCCAAGAACGCATCAAAACAATCATCCATCCTGACCAAGTAGGTTTCATCCCAGGGATGCAGGGATGGTTCAATATACGGAAATCCATCAACGTAATCCAGTATATAAACAATCTCAAAGACAAAAACCACATGGTCATCTCGTTAGATGCGGAAAAAGCATTTGACAAGATCCAACACCCATTCATGATAAAAGTCTTGGAAAGATCAGGAATTCAAGGCCCATACCTAAACATGATAAAAGCAATCTACAGCAAACCAGTAGCCAACATCAAAGTAAATGGTGAGAAGCTTGAAGCAATCCCTCTAAAATCAGGGACTAGACAAGGCTGTCCACTTTCTCCATACCTATTCAACATTGTACTTGAAGTCCTAGCCAGAGCAATTCGACAACAAAAGGAGATCAAAGGGATACAAATTGGAAAAGATGAAGTCAAAATATCACTTTTTGCAGATGAGATGATAGTATATATAAGTGACCCTAAAAATTCCACCAGAGAACTCCTAAGCCTGATAAACAGCTTCGGTGAAGTAGCTGGATATAAAATTAACTCAAACAAATCAATGGCCTTTCTCTACACAAAGAATAAACAGGCTGAAAAAGAAATTAGGGAAACAACACCCTTCTCAATAGTCACAAATAATATAAAATATCTTGGCGTGACTCTAACTAAGGAAGTGAAAGATCTGTATAATAAAAACTTCAAGTCTCTGAAGAAAGAAATTCTAGAAGATCTCAGAAGATGGAAAGATCTCCCATGCTCATGGATTGGCAGGATCAACATTGTAAAAATGGCTATCTTGCCAAAAGCAATCTACAGATTCAATGCAATCCCCATCAAAATTCCAAATCAATTCTTCAACGAATTAGAAAGTGCAATCTGCAAATTCATCTGGAATAACAAAAAACCTAGGATAGCAAAAACTCTTCTCAAGGATAAAAGAACCTCTGGTGGAATCACCATGCTGGACCTAAAGCTTTACTACAGAGCAATTGTGATAAAAACGGCGTGGTACTGGTATAGTGACAGACAAATAGACCAATGGAATAGAATTGAAGACCCGGATATGAACCCACACACCTACGGTCACTTGATCTTCGACAAGGGAGCTAAAACCATCCAGTGGAAGAAAGACAGCATTTTCAACAAATGGTGCTGGCACAACTGGTTGTTTTCATGTAGAAGAATGAGAATCTATCCATTCCTATCTCCTTGTACTAAGGTCAAGTCTAAGTGGATCAAGGAACTTCACATAAAACCAGAGACACTGAAACTTATAGAGGAGAAAGTGGGGAAAAGCCTTGAAGATATGGGCACAGGGGAAAAATTCTTGAATAGAACAGCAATGGCTTGTGCTGTAAGATCGAAAATTGACAAGTGGGACCTCATGAAACTGCAAAGCTTCTGCAAGGCAAAAGACACCATCAATAAGACATAAAAAAAAAAAAAAAAAAAAAAAAAACACCAACAGATTGGGAAAGGATCTTTACCTATCCTAAATCAGATAGGGGACTAATATCCAATATATATAAGGAACTCAAGAAGGTGGACTCCAGAAAGTCAAATAACCCCATTAAAAAATGGGGCTCAGAACTGAACAAAGAATTCTCACCTGAAGAATACCAAATGACAGAGAAGCACCTGAAAAAATGTTCAACATCCTTAATCATCAGGGAAATGCAAATCAAAACAACCCTGAGATTCCACCTCACACCAGTCAGAATGGCTAAGATCAAAAATTCAGGTGACAGCAGATGCTGGCGAGAATGTGGAGAAAGAGGAACACTCCTTCATTGTTTGTGGGATTGCAAGCTTGGACAACCACTCTGGAAATCAGTCTGGAGGTTCCTCAGAAAATTGGACATAGTACTACCGGAGGATCCAGCAATACCTCTCCTGGGCATATATCCAGAAGATGTCCCAACCGGTAAGAAGGACACATGCTCCACTATGTTCATAGCAGCCTTATTTATAATAGCCAGAAGCTGGAAAGAACCCAGATGTCCCTCAACAGAGGAATGGATACAGAAATTATGGTACATCTACACAATGGAGTACTACTCAGCTATTAAAAAGAATGAATTTATGAAATTCCTAGCCAAATGGATGGACCTGGAGGGCATCATCTTGAGTGAGGTAACACAATCACAAAGGAACTCACACAATATGTATTCACTGATAAGTGGATATTAGCCCAAAACTTAGGATATCCAAGATATAAGATACAATTTGCTAAACGCATGAAACTCAAGAAGGATGAAGACCAAAATGTGGACACTGTGCCCCTTCTTAGAATTGGGAACAAAACACCCATGGAAGGAGTTACAGAGACAAAGCTTGGAGCTGTGATGAAAGAATGGACCATCTAGAGACTGCTGTATCCAGGGATCCATCCCATAATCAGCTTCTAAACGTGGACACCATTGCATACACTAGCAAGATTTTTCTGAAAGGACCCAAAGATAGCTGTCTCTTGTGAGACTATGCAGGGGCCTAGCAAACACAGGAGTGGATGCTCACCCTCAGCTATTGGATGGATCACAGGGCTCCCAATGGAGAAGCTAGAGAAAGTACCCAAGGAGCTAAAGGGATCTGCAACCCTATAGTTGGAACAACATTATGAACTAACCAGTACCCCGGAGCTCTTGTCTCTAGCTGCATATGTATCGAAAGATGGCCTATTCGGCCATCACTGGAAAGAGAGGCCCATTGAACTTGCAAATTTTATATGCCCCAATATAGGGGAATGCCAGGGCCAAAAGAATGGGAATGGGTGGGTAGGGAAGTGGGGGGCGCTATGGGGGACTTTTGGGATAGCATTGGAAATGTAATTGAAGAAAATATGTAATAAAAAATATTAAAAATTTAAAAAAAAATTAAAGCAAATCATTAAAGAAAAAAAAAAGTTAGGTAGATATTGACTCCTTCCAATAAAATGCCTTATATTTTGCCTCAAAAAAAAAAAAAAAAAAAAAAACTGAGCCACAAAGTTTCCCTTGGACAAAAAAGAGCTTTTGAAAACTGTTTTTAATATCATACATAAAACCATGTTTTTTTATTCACATGATATGCACTCACTAATAACTGGATATTAGCCCAGAAACTTAGAATACCCAAGACACAATTTTCAAAACACATGAAACTCAAGAAGACAGAAGACCAAACTGTGTATACTTTGTTCCTCCTTATAATGGGGAACAAAATACACATGGAAGGATTTACAGAGACAAAGTTTGGAACTGAGATGGAAGGAAGGACCAACCAGAAACTGCCCCACACAGGGATCTATCTCTGAGACACATAGCTAGAGTATGAGCACTAAAGACTAAATTCTTATGTTTAACTTTAAACACTGATGTCTTGAATAATTTTCTATCTGTGTGTTTGGCCTTCTCCTAAACCTATTTCATCTTTAATATTCTAGGGAACTAAAATATGTAAAGCATTATCCTGCTTTTCATACCAGGCTGTCTTTCTGGTGGATAATTGAATTTAGATGGTAAAGATGAAATGGAAAATTTATTTCTCTATTAGGTCTGCCAGAAAACCTTTCTTGAAAATATATGTAAATAATCCTCTCATGTGAGATAACCTAAAGATAGTTACTCACTTAAAAAAGAAATGGTGGCTAACCCTTAATGATTAAGATTGAGTTAAAATGCAAATATAAACAGACACAGGGTGGGCAAAGGATTACGGCACTAGAGAGCAGTTGCATTCTGCAGCAATTACAGTGATAGCAGGGAGACACAGACACTATTAGATGTCAGACCAAACCTCATTGCACAGCCCGAGAAAAGGTACACAAAGTTACAAGTAAAAGAGTATATTCAGAGTAGCTGTACCAGCTTGCAATCCTACCAGCAATGGAGGAGTGTTCCTCTTTCTCCACATCCTTACCAGCATCTGCTCTCACCTGATTTTTTTTTTTTATCTTAGCCATTCTGACAGGTGTGAAGTGGAATATCAGGGTTGATTTAATTTGCATTTCCCTGATGACTAAGAATGTTGAACATTTCTTTTGGTGCTTCTTGGCCATTTGATATTCTTCAGTTGAGAATTCTTTGTTGCCCAGTCGGAGGACAGTGACCTGCCCTGCAGGGAGCGCCATCTTGGCTCCGGGACTCCGCCGAGCTTAGTCTGTACAGGTCAGAGTGGGGACCACGGGGGCAGACGGCTTCTGGGACAGGCGGGAGCCACAGAGCTGCTGAGGCAGCACCCTTTTGGGGCTGCAGACATCCGGCACCCTTCCAGCCGGAGGACAGTGACCTGCCCTGCAGGGAGCGCCATCTTGGCTCCGGGACTCCACCGAACTTAGTCTGTACAGGTTAGAGTGAGGACCACAGAGGCAGACAGCTTCTGGGACAGGCGGGAGCCACAGAGCCGCTGAGGCAGCACCCTTTTGGGGCCACAGACTTCCGGCACCCTCCCAGTCGGAGGACAGTGACCTGCCCTGCAGGGAGCGCCATCTTGGCTCCGGGACTCCGCCGAACTTAGTCTGTACAGGTTAGAGTGAGGACCACAGAGGCAGACAGCTTCTGGGACAGGCGGGAGCCACAGAGCCGCTGAGGAAGCACCCTTTTGGGGCCACAGACATCCGGCACCCTCCTAGCTGGAAGACAGTGGTCTGCCCTGCACAGGAGCCCTCTGCCTCAGGAGCAGGGAGCACATCTTGGATCCAGGACTCCACTGAACTTAGGAACTTAGTCTGCACAGCTGAGAGTGTGCACCACAGAAGTCTACAGCTTCTGTGACCTGCCAAAGCAACACAGCATCTGGGAAAGGTCCTGTTTTCCGCCTTCTTGTTCAGCCAGTAGGAGATCCAAACGCCAGATATCTGTACACCTTCCCTTTAAGAGGAAAGCTTGTCAGCAGGGAGTGCTCTAACCACTGAAACTCAGAGGAGAGAGCCTGTCTCCCAGGTCTGCTGACAGACGATACTCAGAATCACCAGAAGAACAACCTCTGAACAGAGACAACTATAACAACTCCAGAGATTACCAGATGACGAGAGGTAAAGGTAAGAATCTTACTAACAGAAACCAAGACCACTCACCATCATCAGGACCCAGCACTCCCACTTCGCCCAGTCCAGGGCACCCCAACACACCTGAAAAACTAGACCTGGATTTAAAAGCATATCTCATGATGATGGTAGAGGACATCAAGAAGGACTTTAAAGAACTACAGGAGAACATGGCTAAAGAGTTACAAGTCCTTAAAGAAAAACAGGAAAACACAACCAAACTGGTAGAAGTCCTTAAAGAGAAACAGGAAAACACATCCAATCAGATGATGGAAATGAACAAAACCATACTAGACCTAAAAAGGGAAGTAGACACAATAAAGAAAACCCAAAATGAGGCAACACTGGAGATAGAAACCCTAGGAAAGAAATCTGGAACCATAGATGCAAGCATTAGCAACAGAATACAAGAGATGGAAGAGAGAATCTCAGGTGCAGAAGATTCCATAGAGAACATCGGCACAACAATCAAGGAAAATGGAAAATGCAAAAAGATCCTAACTCAAAACATCCAAGAAATACAGGACACAATGAGAAGACCAAACCTACGGATAATAGGAGTGGATGAAAATGAAGATTTTCAACTCAAAGGACTGTGGGGCGCCACCCCACATCGTCGCCATTATAAGATGGCGCCGACATCGCCTGCCTCTGGAGATGAACAAGTGATCCGCGCATGTGCTGGCATTAACCGTTCATGGTGCCAGGTGCCCGCCTGACAACGTCACCTCGGGTGACAAGAATTTGGCCTATAGGGAATCGCCACGTCCGAGGCGAGAGAAATCTCCTATTTAAGGGAGGCGGTTTTCGGGCTTGGGGTCTCCGCCTTGAGAAGCTGATGCTCTCCCTCTCAAGATGCATTAAAGCTTGCCACAGAAGGATCCTGTTTGTGTGCCGCGTTGTTTCTTGCTGGCGGGAAAATTAGCGCGGGACATTTGGTGCCGAAAAACCCGGGAATTGTGACCAGACCATCGTCAGCACCTTCGGAGACCCCTCGGCGACGGGGAGGGTTCAGAACTGTGGCTAGACTACGCATCGGAAAGGTATGCCTGAACATGAACTCTTTTCTTTAACTCTTTCCCAGGCATTGGGTTTGTCCGGATTGTGGTTTGGATTTCCAGAGGCCATTATCATCGTTATTTTAGCTCTTCTACTCTTCCTCCTGGCCAGTTATATCTGTGAACATAGGCGGTGGTGTTAACAAGTTTCCAACAACATATCAGTCCGTTGTAGATAAGCGGCGTTGCACTCCATCGCGGCGCCAAATTAGTCTCTGGTAAATAAAAGAGCAGAAAGGCGAGCCGTACTTTCGGTTTCTCGCTGTTGCCGTAAGTCGGACGTAGATAAGCCGTGGGCCGCGCCAAGACATCTTTTTGATTCTAAAAGTGACTTAAGGCGGACGTAGATAAGCTGCGGTTACTTTTGACCCGTTATGGGGTCGTCACAGTCAATCCAAACATCACTTGAAAATCTCCTTAAGAAAAGAGACCTAAAGCTAGAGGACAAGGTTCTTAAGCACTTTGTTGAGGAGGTAGATAGAGTTGCCCCTTGGTATGCCGTTTCTGGCTCCTTGACCTTGGCCTCATGGAAAAAATTGGGGAAGGATCTTGATTTGTGCCCCGACTTACGTATGGGCACCAAAGCAGTTTGGAAGATGATCAAAAACTGCCTTGAGGATGAAACATGTGAGGAAGTCAGAAAAAAGGGACAAATAGCGTTGGAGACCGTTCAGGATGGCATGTCAGAATCTGAGCGTAGTGAGAGGATGGGTGCACGTGCACAAACTAGGAAGAGGATCCCAAAGAATAAAAGTGAAAAAGAACCTCCCAGGAAGCCTAAGAGGGCAGGAGAGAGGGGAACAAGCAGTATACCTGCCTCCCCACATGAGGAATCGGACTCCGAGGGAGTACCGATTTTTCAACCTATATCTAAGCCTGGGTTGTACCCAACCCAAGAGCTTGAAGCACTCAATATTCAAAGCTCTGAAGAGTCATCCGGAGCAGAGAGTGGGAGACTAGATACAGAGGAAGAGGAAGAACTTGATGAGGAAGCAACCAGATATGAGAGAGAGAGGTATTATCCTGATGAGAGGCCGTTAAATAAACGGACCTCTAAACCTGCCATTTCAACAAAACCTAATGCTTTACCCAGGAATCCCGTACAGACAGTTCCCTCTGCCCCACCACCTTATGAGATACGCCCTAAAGCTTTCTCATTGTTACCTGAAAAGGTGCATCGCAAGCTCAGGCTCGCTTACCCTGTCTATGAGCAAGATGGTGGGAGAGTATATGCTCCTGTTGATTATAACCAAATAAAGGAGCTTGCAGAATCAGTTAGAAAGTTTGGAGCAAATGCCAGTTTTACTCTAATGCAGTTAGATCGACTGGCATTAACCGCCCTGACGCCCAGTGACTGGCAAACAGTGGCGAAAGCTGTGCTACCAAGCATGGGACAATACATGGAATGGAAGGCCCTATGGCATGAGGCGGCACAGGCCCAGGCTAGGACTAATGCCGCAGCCCTGACCCCAGAGCAAAGAGACTGGACCTTTGAACTCCTTACAGGACAGGGTCCTTATGCAGCAGATCAGGTCAATTATCATTGGGGAGCTTATGCCCAAATATCCAGTACTGCTATACGAGCATGGAAATCACTCAACTGTAAAGGAGAAACTAGTAATCAGCTCACCAAGATTATACAGGGACCTCAGGAACCATTCTCAGACTATGTGGCCAGGATGATGGAGGTAGCAGGAAAGATTTTCGGGGATCCTGATTGTGCCGGTCCCTTTATAGAGCAATTAATCTTTGAACAAGCCACTCAGGAGTGCAGAAGTGCAATAGCGCCGAGGAAAAACAAGGGATTGTCAGAATGGCTTAGAATATGTAGAGAGATTGGTGGACCGTTGAGTAACTCTGGGCTCGCCGCAGCCATTTTACAGGCACAAAGGCGACCTCCCCCTACGGGGGGCAGCAGTCGCACCTGCTTCAACTGTGGGAAATCAGGGCATCTCGCAAAAGATTGCTGGGCACCTAAGCAAAACCAGAGAACTCTTACCCTATGTTCCCGATGTGGAAAGGGTTACCATCCAGTCAGTCAATGCAGATCAACTAGAGACATTAAAGGCAACCTCCTCCCGCCTGCTATCCCTGTTAGACAGGAGCCAAAAAACGGGCCTGCGGGCCCCCGGCCCCGGGGCCCTCAAAAATACGGGACCCAATTCGCTGGGACCAGTTCCCTGAGCGAGGAGACAGATCAAGCCAAGGCACAAGAATGGACTTGTGCGCCACCACCTCAATCTTATTAACACCTCAGATGGGGGTTCAACCTGTCCCTGCCATGCCCTTAGGGCCTCCCATACCGGACAACGCGGTGGGACTTATCATTGGCCGTGGTGCCCTTACCGCATGCGGACTAATAGTCCATCCAGGCATAACAGATAATCAACACATCCCAAATATGCAGATTCTATGCTCCAGCCCTCATGGTGTATTTTCTATTAAAAAAGGGGACAGGATTGCTCAGCTCCTCCTCCTCCCGCTGCTGGGAGAATTACCCAATCAAGATAAAAAACTTATGGGATCTTCAGAAATGGATTCGGCCTATTTGACATTGTCACTTGATTCGCGCCCGAAATTAATCCTTAACATAAATGGTAAAAAATTTGAGGGCATTCTTGACACCGGAGCTGATAAGAGTATTATTTCCACACATTGGTGGCCTAAAGCTTGGCCAGTGACAAAATCTTCTCATTCTTTACAAGGCCTGGGGTATCAATCCAGTCCAGACATTAGTACCAACCGGCTGGTCTGGACGTCACCAGAGGGTTTAAAAGGATGCTTTTCCCCCTACGTTCTACCCCTACCTGTAAATCTCTGGGGGAGAGATGTCATGACAGATTTAGGACTGACTCTGACCAATGATTATTCATTACGTCTTAGAGAAATGATGGAGAAAATGGGTTATCAAAAAGGCCAGGGTTTGGGACGCCATGAACAAGGCGAACCGCGCCCAATCTCATACAAGGCCAATAAGGACAGAGCAGGCCTGGGTTTTTCCTAGGCGCCACTGAGGCAGTACGACCTATACCATGGAAAACGGAGGATCCTGTGTGGGTTCCTCAGTGGCCGCTAACCTCCGAGAAATTGAGCGTTGTAACACAAATTATTGCAGAACAACTAAAACTCGGCCATATTGAACCCTCTACTTCCCCCTGGAACACCCCCATATTTGTAATAAAGAAAAAGTCTGGCAAATGGCGTCTGTTACATGATTTAAGAGCTATAAATGGACAGATGTCCCTGTTAGGGCCTGTACAGAGAGGATTACCTATGCTGTCCGCCCTTCCTAAGGGCTGGAACATCCTCATTATAGACATCAGAGATTGCTTTTTTTCCATACCGTTACACCCTGCGGATAGACCTCGCTTTGCCTTTAGTGTCCCCTCTATCAATCATACAGAGCCAGATAAGAGGTATCAATGGAGAGTCTTGCCCCAAGGGATGGCCAATAGCCCTACTATCTGCCAACTGTATGTAGACCAAGCACTCGCCCCGATAAAGAGACAATTTCCACAAATAGTGTCTATCCATTACATGGATGACGTCCTGCTTTGCCATAAGAATCCATCTGTACTGCAACAGGTTTTTCCTGTGTTACAGAAAACATTAGAGCAATGGGGGCTACATATAGCCACTGAAAAGGTGCAATTGGCAGACTCTGGACAGTTTCTAGGTTCTTTTATACAGCCCAACATTATTAAGCCACAAAAAATAGAAATCAGGATGGATAATTTACATACTTTAAATGACTTTCAAAAATTGTTGGGAGATATCAATTGGCTTAGACCTTTTTTAAAAATCCCTTCAACAGAATTGAAACCCCTGTTTGATATCTTGGAAGGGGATTCTCATATCACCTCTCCTAGAAAATTGAATCCTTTGGCAGTGGAGGCACTTAATAAAGTAGAAAAAGCAATAAGTCAAGCACAGCTTGTTAGAATAGATTATTCCAAGCCGGTTTTGTTATGTATCTTGGACACTCGAGGCTTACCAACTGCTGTCATTTGGCAAGAGGGGCCCCTATGCTGGGTTCATCCACAAGCCTCCCCTGCAAAGATTATCGATTGGTATCCGGCCGCAGTAGCACAATTAGCATTAAAGGGATTTAAAATGACAATCAAATACTTCGGCCTTGAACCTAATATCATTGTCATTCCCTATACCCCTAATCAAATACAGGTGTTAGCTGCTGCTTCTAATGATTGGTCCATTCTATGTGTCACATTTAGTGGAAAATTTGATAATCATTATCCAAAGCACCCATTGTTACACTTTGCCCTGACCCATCCATTAGTTTTTCCCAAAGTAACAAGTCATTCCCCACTTAAAAATGGTCTTGTAATTTATACAGATGGCTCCAAAACCGGGCAAGGGGCCTATGTAGTTAATAACATTACCCATATCAGACAATATTCGGAGGTTTCCCCTCAAATTGTTGAGTGTTTGATAGTATTAGAAGTTTTACAGCAATTTGATTGCCCGCTCAATATTATTTCTGATTCCTTGTATGTGGTTAATGCAGTTCGCCTGCTAGAAACTGCGGGCCTAATAAAACCTTCTAGTAGGGTAGCACAAACCTTTGAACAGATTAGAAACCTTCTATTACAAAGAAAACATCCCTTTTATATCGTACATATGAGAGCCCATTCTGGACTCCCTGGCCCCATGACAGAGGGTAATGAGCTGGCAGATCAGGCTACGCGACTTGTGGCCACAGCACTATCCTCACCACTAGAGGCCGCCAAAAATTTTCATAGTAAGTTTCATGTTACCTCTGAAACACTTCGCCGGCGCTTCTCTTTAACAAGGAAAGAAGCCCGCGAGATAGTCACACAGTGCCAAAACTGTTGTCAGTTTCTGCCCACACCTCATTATGGTGTCAATCCGAGGGGACTCTCCCCCCTACAAGTTTGGCAGATGGATGTCACTCATATTGCATCTTTTGGTAAGACGCAATACGTTCATGTGTCTATTGACACTTGTTCTGGTGTGTTATTTGCAACTCCACTTTCAGGAGAAAGGACATCTCATGTAATTCAACATTGCCTCGAGGCCTGGAGTGCCTGGGGTAGACCAAAATGTCTTAAGACAGACAATGGACCTGCTTATACCTCAAATAAATTCAAACAATTCTGTGCACAAATGCAGGTGACCCATATCACTGGACTTCCTTATAACCCTCAAGGACAAGGCATCATTGAAAGAGCTCATCGAACGCTCAAATCCTATTTATTTAAACAGAAAGGGGGAGCGATAACAGAGTTGCCCCCTGGCCCAAGAGTGGCACTATCCATGGCACTCTTTACTCTAAATTTCTTAAACCTGGACGATACAGGAAGGAGCGCTGCAGAGCGCCACTGCTCGGAACCAAAGAGACCAAAAGAATTGGTAAAATGGAAGGATGTGTTAACAAATCAATGGAAAGGCCCGGATCCTATCCTAATAAGATCCAGGGGAGCTGTTTGTGTCTTTCCACAGAGTGAACAAAATCCTTTTTGGATCCCGGAGCGGCTAACACAAAGTATAAACCAAGAAGATGATCATTCTCCTGACCTTTCTGTGGATAACCCTAGCGCCAACGAAAAGGACACATGAGTTTTGATGGGGAATCATGTCAACCTTCCCACTTCCAATGCCGGTGATGTATAACGCCCAAGTTTTCCCTCGCTTGTTTACTACTGATAAAGAATTAGGCCTTCCGTTTTTGCCCTGGGATTCTCAAATAGAACGAGTAGTGGATAATAGTACTCACTACCTTCTGGGTAGCCTATGCTTTAGCATCAATGGGACGGTGCCCAGTTATATTGGGTTACATACTCAATCTATGTCAAATATTATTAATGGATGGACAAATGCTACACATTGGGGCGGGAATTTTACAGAATTATTTGGAACCTGGCCCCGGGCTAATTATTCTGAAGGTCTCAGACAACCAAAGTTGGCCCCGTTCTGCCATGCAAAGGAGGACTCGCATTCCCCTTTGCCTTGGTCAGGATGCCAATCTCGTATGGTGGGAAAAATTAGAGATTATTTTTCCATTTCCCCACCCTTATTAGATAACACAGGAAATGTTGTAAGCATCAATGAAGAAGAAAACTTGGGTTCTTCGGGGAGCCCTTTTGACCTTTGGATCTTGTGTGGCATTAATGGTAGTTGCACAGACTTGTCTCCTGTATCCATGCTTCTGGGAGGGAAGGTAGAGAAGGGAAGTCTGAGCTTCCCCTTAAATAAATCCAATAAGCATGGCATTCAGAGCACAATAATCCGCAAACCTATTATATCCTATTCCCCCGCACCAATATGCGTATGGCCCCCTTTTCTTTAGATTGTTAGTAATGCTTCCTTGCCAAGTAATTCCGATAAGCTTGATTGTATGATGCAGCCATGTTATTATGTTCTGTGCTGGAATGCTTCTGAGTTCCCCTTGGCCCTGGTAGCACACCTGCCCCGATTTGTGCCTGTTCCTGTGGAGGCCCCAAGTTCAATGGCATTATTCAGAGAAAGGAGAGATTTTGGAATTTCTGCCGTAATTGTGGGCATCATCGCAGCCACCGCTGTAACAGCATCGGTTACTGCTTCGGCCCTGACCCTTTCGGGCACGGTGCAGTCGGCTGCCACCATAAATAAATTGTCCTCTACGGTGACCACGGCCATGGAGGCTGGACATCTAGCTTATACCCAGATTCAAGGCAGGTTATTGCTAGTGAATCAACGCATAGATTTAGTCCAAGAGCAATTAGATGTTTTGTGGCAAGTTGCCCAATTAGGGTGCGAAAGAAGATTGCCAGGTCTTTGTGTGACCTCTGTACAGTATGACAATTTCACACGGGCTGCTAATCTTTCTAAAGCTTTATCCCAGCATTTGTTACAGAATTGGACAGTTGAATTTGACCAGACCCTGCGGGAACTCCGAACAGCGATATTACAAATCAACTCCACCCGCCTAGACCTGTCCCTCACCAAAGGCCTCGCCTCCTGGATTTCTTCAGCATTTTCTTATTTTAAAGAGTGGGTGGGGGTGGGAATGTTTGGAGCATTTTTCTGCCTCGGACTGGGCTTTATGCTTTGGCTAATTTGCAAAATTTATAGTAAAAACAAGAGAGAAAAAATTATGATAACTCAGGCACTCATGGCCTTAGAGCATGGAAGGTCAGCGGAAGTCTGGCTTGCGGCACTAAAACGGCAGTAGATGTTAGCAGCCGGTCGCCGGCCAGGCAGCTCTTGCACCCTCAGCATCTCTATGCGTCGCACGAGGATGAGTGCCCGGTTTGAGCAGCCCATGAGGGTTGTTGAGCTAAGCATCGCACAGAGAGATACCCCCGCTCTCTCTGGGAAGCATGCCGTCTTGAAAAGGGTTGCCTGTCCTAGTGTCCCTTCCTCAAGAAAAACGACAGAGAGATCAGTCAGGAGTATGTCGGGTCCCACCTAGAGCCTAGACAAGACCCCTGCACATATCTTTTGTTTTTAAATTATCTTTGGGGATTCGGCCTCTACTTCCGCCCTCCTTGAATGGGTGGCTGGCTTGCCTTTGTATAGAAAAGGGGGAGATGTGGGGCGCCACCCCACATCGTCGCCATTATAAGATGGCGCCGACATCGCCTGCCTCTGGAGATGAACAAGTGATCCGCGCATGTGCTGGCATTAACCGTTCATGGTGCCAGGTGCCCGCCTGACAACGTCACCTCGGGTGACAAGAATTTGGCCTATAGGGAATCGCCACGTCCGAGGCGAGAGAAATCTCCTATTTAAGGGAGGCGGTTTTCGGGCTTGGGGTCTCCGCCTTGAGAAGCTGATGCTCTCCCTCTCAAGATGCATTAAAGCTTGCCACAGAAGGATCCTGTTTGTGTGCCGCGTTGTTTCTTGCTGGCGGGAAAATTAGCGCGGGACAAAGGACCAGCAAACATCTTCAACAAAATTATAGAAGAAAACTTCCCAAATCTAAAGAAAGAGATGCCCATGAACATACAAGAAGCCTACAGAACTCCAAATAGGCTGGACCAGAAAAGAAATACCTCCCGACACATAATAATCAGAACAACAAATGCACTAAATAAAGATAGAATACTAAAAGCAGTAAGAGAAAAAGGCCAAGTAACATATAAAGGCAAGCCTATCAGAATTACACCAGATTTTTCACCAGAAACTATGAAAGCCACAAGATCCTGGACAGATGTTATACAGACATTAAAAGAACACAAATTCCAGCCCAGGTTACTATAACCAGCCATACTCTCAATTAACATAGATGGAGAAACCAAAGTATTCCACGACAAAACCAAATTCACACATTATCTCTCCACGAATCCAGCCCTTCAAAGGATAATAACAGAAAAAAACCAATACAAGGACAGGAACCACGCCCTAGAAACAACAAGAAGGTAATCCCTCAACAAACCTAAAAGAAGACAGCCACAAGAACAGAATGCCAACTTTAACAACAAAAATAACAGGAAACAACAATTACTTTTCCTTAATATCTCTTAATATCAATGGACTCAACTCCCCGATAAAAAGACATAGACTAACAAAATGGCTACACAATCAAGACCCAACATTTTGCTGCTTACAAGAAACTCATCTCAGAGAAAAAGATAGACACTACCTCAGAATGAAAGGCTGGAAAACAATTTTCCAAGCAAATGGTCTGAAGAAACAAGCTGGAGTAGCCATTCTAATATCAGATAAGATTGACTTCCAACCCAAAGTCATCAAAAAAGACAGGGAGGGGAACTTCATACTCATCAAAGGTAAAATCCTCCAAGAGGAACTATCAATCCTGAATATCTATGCTCCAAATACAAAGGCAGCCTCATTCATTAAAGAAACTTTAGTAAATCTCAAAGCACATATTGCACCTCATACAATAATAGTGGGAGACTTCAACACACCACTTTCACCAATGGACAGATCATGGAAACAGAAACTAAACAGGGACACAGTGAAACTAACAGAAGTTATGGATCAAATGGATCTGGCAGATATCTACAGAACATTTTACCCTAAAACAAAAGGATACACCTTCTTCTAAGCACCTCATGGTACCTTCTCCAAAATTGACCACGTAATTGGGCACAAAACAGGACTCAACAGATACAAAAACATTGAAATTGTCCCATGCATCCTATCAGATCACCATGGACTAAGGCTGATCATCAATAACAAAATAAATAATAGAAAGCCAACATTCACGTGGAAATTGAACAACACTCTTCTCAATGATACCTTGGTCAAGGAAGGAATAAAGAAAGAAATCAAGGACTTTTTAGAGTTCAATGAAAATGAAGCCACAACATACCCAAACTTATGGGACACAATGAAAGCATTTCTAAGAGGAAAACTCATAGCTCTGAGTGCCTCCAAAAAGAAACTAGAAAGAGGACACATTAGCAGCTTGACAACACACCTAAAAGCACTAGAACAAAAGGAAGCAAATTCACCCAAGAGGAGTAGACGGCAGGAAATAATCAAACTCAGGGGCGAAATCAATCAAGTGGAAACAAGAAGAACTATTCAAAGAATCAACCAATCAAGGAGCTGGTTCTTTGAGAAAATCAACAAGATAGATAAACCCTTAGCCAGACTAACTAGAGGGCACAGGGAAAGTATTCTAATTAACAAAATCAGAAATGAAAAAGGAGACATAACAACAGATCCTGAAGACATTCAAAACACCATCAGATCCTTCTACCAAAGGCTATACTCAACAAAACTGGAGAACCTGGATGAAATGGAGAAGTTCCTAGACAGTTACCAGGTACCAAAGTTGAACCAAGATCAGGTTAATGATCTAAACAACCCTATATCCCCCAAAGAAATAGAAGCAGTCATTAATAGTCTCCCAACCAAAAAAAGCCCAGGACCAGATGGGTTTAGTGCAGAGTTCTATCAGACCTTCAAAGAAGATCTAATCCCAGTTCTTCACAAACTATTCCACAAAATAGAAACAGAAGGAACTCTACCCAACTCATTCTATGAAGCCACAATTACTCTGATACCTAAACCACAAAAAGACCCAACAAAGATAGAAAACTTCAGACCAATATCCCTTATGAATATTGATGCAAAAATCCTCAATAAAGTTCTTGCTAACCGAATCCAAGAACACATCAAAACAATCATCCATCCTGACCAAGTAGGTTTCATCCCAGGGATGCAGGGATGGTTCAATATACGGAAATCCATCAATGTAATCCAGTATATAAACAAACTCAAAGACAAAAACCACATGGTCATCTCGTTAGATGCGGAAAAAGCATTTGACAAGATCCAACACCCATTCATGATAAAAGTCTTGGAAAGATCAGGAATTCAAGGCCCATACCTAAACATGATAAAAGCAATCTACAGCAAACCAGTAGCCAACATCAAAGTAAATGGTGAGAAGCTTGAAGCAATCCCTCTAAAATCAGGGACTAGACAAGGCTGTCCACTTTCTCCATACCTATTCAACATTGTACTTGAAGTCCTAGCCAGAGCAATTCGACAACAAAAGGAGATCAAAGGGATACAAATTGGAAAAGATGAAGTCAAAATATCACTCTTTGCAGATGATATGATAGTATATATAAGTGACCCTAAAAATTCCACCAGAGAACTCCTAAGCCTGATAAACAGCTTCGGTGAAGTAGCTGGATAAAAATTAACTCAAACAAATCAATGCCCTTTCTCTACACAAAGAATAAACAGGCTGAGAAAGAAATTAGGGAAACAACACCCTTCTCAATAGTCACAAATAATATAAAATATCTTGGCGTGACTCTAACTAAGGAAGTGAAAGATCTGTATAATAAAAACTTCAAGTCTCTGAAGAAAGAAATTCTAGAAGATCTCAGAAGATGGAAAGATCTCCCATGCTCATGGATTGGCAGGATCAACATTGTAAAAATGGCTATCTTGCCAAAAGCAATCTACAGATTCAATGCAATCCCCATCAAAATTCCAAATCAATTCTTCAACGAATTAGAAAGTGCAATCTGCAAATTCATCTGGAATAACAAAAAACCTAGGATAGCAAAAACTCTTCTCAAGGATAAAAGAACCTCTGGTGGAATCACCATGCTGGACCTAAAGCTCTACTACAGAGCAATTGTGATAAAAACTGCATGGTACTGGTATAGTGACAGACAAATAGACCAATGGAATAGAATTGAAGACCCAGAAATAAACCCACACACCTATGGTCACTTGATCTTCGACAAGGGAGCTAAAAACATCCAGTGGAAGAAAGACAGCATTTTCAACAAATGGTGCTGGCACAACTGGTTGTTAACATGTAGAAGAATGCGAATCTATCCATTCCTATCTCCTTGTACTAAGGTCAAGTCTAAGTGGATCAAGGAACTTCACATAAAACCAGAGACACTGAAACTTATAGAGGAGAAAGTGGGGAAAAGCCTTGAAGATATGGGCACAGGGGAAAAATTCCTGAATAGAACAGTAATGGCTTGTGCTGTAAGATCGAGAATTGAGAAATGGGACCTCATGAAACTACAAAGCTTCTGCAAGGCTAAAGACACCATCAATAAGACAAAAAAACCACCAACAGATTGGGAAAGGATCTTCACCTATCCTAAATCAGACAAGGGACTAATATCCAATATATATAAAGAACTCAAGAAGGTGGACTCCAGAAAGTCAAATAACCCCATTAAAAAATGGGGCTCAGAACTGAACAAAGAATTCTCACCTGAGGAATACCGAATGGCAGAGAAGCACCTGAAAAAATGTTCAACATCCTTAATCATCAGGGAAATGCAAATCAAAACAACCCTGAGATTCCACCTCACACCAGTCAGAATGGCTAAGATCAAAAATTCAGGTGACAGCAGATGCTGGCGAGGATGTGGAGAAAGAGGAACACTCCTCCATTGTCGGTGGGATTGCAAGCTTGTACAACCACTCTGGAAATCAGTCTGGCGGTTCCTCAGAAAATTGGACATAGTACTACCGGAGGATCCAGCAATACCTCTTCTGGGCATATATCCAGAAGATGTCCCAACCGGTAAGAAGGACACATGCTCCACTATGTTCATAGCAGCCCTATTTATAATAGCCAGAAGCTGGAGAGAACCCAGATGTCCCTCAACAGAGGAATGGATACAGAAATTATGGTACATTTACACAATGGAGTACTACTCAGCTATTAAAAAGAATGAATTTATGAAATTCCTAGCCAAATGGATGGACCTGGAGGGCATCATCTTGAGTGAGGTAACACAATCACAAAGGAACTCACACAATATGTATTCACTGATAAGTGGATATTAGCCCAAAACTTAGGATACCCAAGATATAAGATACAATTTGCTAAACGCATGAAACTCAAGAAGAATGAAGACCAAAATGTGGACACTGTGCCCCTTCTTAGAATTGGGAACAAAACACCCATGGAAGGAGTTACAGAGACAAAGTTCGGAGCTGTGATGAAAGGATGGACCATCTAGAGACTGCCGTATCCAGGGATCCTTCCCATAATCAGCTTCTAAACGCTGACACCATTGCATACACTAGCAAGATTTTGCTGAAAGGACCCAAAGATAGCTGTCTCTTGTGAGACTATGCAGGGGCCTAGCAAACACAGGAGTGGATGCTCACAGTCAGCTATTGGATGGATCACAGGGCTCCCAATGGAGAAGGTAGAGAAAGTACCCAAGGAGCTAAAGGGATCTGCAACCCTATAGTTGGAACAACATGATGAACTAACCAGTACCCCGGAGCTCTTGTCTCTAGCTGCATATGTAACCAAAGATGGCCTAGTCGGCCATCAATGGAAAGAGAGGCCCATTGGACTTGCAAACTTTATATGCCCCAATATAGGGGAATGCCAGGGCCAAAAGAATGGGAATGGGAGGGTAGGGAAGTGGGGGGCGGTATGGGGGACTTTTGGGATAGCATTGGAAATGTAATTGAGGAAAATATGTAATAAAAAAAAAAACAGTGGGAAAAAAAAAAGATTATCAGTGTTTCTAGGAGATAAATGATTTTATCAGTAAGTATATTTTTAAAATTTCAAAATAGCAAAACTCTTTGAATTTAAACATTAAGAAAATGCTAATTTCAAGCTCAGTGAGAAAAATTATCAGTGTTTCCATGATGTTTATAGAACATTATTTTAATATTTTCAACTGTTAATATTCAACAGACAGAATAATTATTTTAAGATATATTTCATTGTTATGTTTCCCTTTTTTTTTCTGATTTTATTAATTTGGATACTGTCTCTGTATCCTCTGGTTACTCTGGCTAAGGGTTTATCTATCTTGTTGATTTTCTCAAAGAAAAAAAAAAAAAAAGAGAATTCTTTGTTTAGCTCTGTACCGAAGTTTTTATAGGGTTATTTGATTCTCTGGAGTGTAACTCCTTGAGTTCTTTGTATATATTAGATATTAGCCTGTGGGAAGCCACATACGCCATTACAAGATGGCGCTGGCTACCGCTGGCCACCACCCATGAATATGGGTAAACAACCAATGTGCACATGTGCAAAAGAGGTTTTTTTTGCCAAGTCACTGCCTGGCCCAAGGCATGTTAATGAGGTACTGAAAGCATAACCAATCAGGTGTAGACATGCCTCTCCTAGGCCTATATAAGCAGCACCAGTTCTGGGACTGGGGTCTTTCGCATTCGCAGTAAAAGCTCTTGTCTTAGTCAGGGTTTCTATTCCTGCACAAACATCATGACCAAGAAGCAAGTTGGGGAGGAAAGGGTTTATTCGGCTTACACTTCCATGCTGCTGTTCATCACCAAAGGAAGTCAGGACTGGAACTCAGACAGGTCAGGGAGCAGGAGCTGATACAGAGGCCATGGAGGGATGTTCTTTACTGGCTTGCCTCCCCTGGCTTGCTCAGCCTACTCTCTTATAGAACCCAAGACTACCAGCCCAGGGATGGTCCCACCCACAAGGGGCCTTTCCCCCTTGATCACTAATTGAGAAAATGCCTTACAGTTGGATCTCATGGAGGCATTTCCTCAACTGAAGCTCCTTTCTCTGTGATAACTCCAGCTGTGTCAAGTTGACACAAAAATAGCCAGTACAGCTCTCCCAATAAACATGTTGCAGAAAGATCCTGTTGTGGCATCTTTCTTGCTGGAGAGACGGTGTCTACATAAGCCCTCTATCAGATGAAGGGTTGGTAAAGATCTTTTCCCAATCTGATGGTTGCCATTTTGTCCAGTGGACAGTGTCCTTTGCCTTACAGAAGCTTTTCAATTTTATGAAGTCCTATTTGTCAATTTTTGATCTTAGAGCATAAGTTATTGGTATTCTGTTCAGGTAATTTTCCTTGTGTCCATGTGCTTGAGGCTCTTCCCCACTTTCTTCTTGATTAGTTTCAGTGTATCTAGTTTAATGTGGAGGCCCTTGATCTACTTGGACTTAAGCTTTACATAAGAAGATAAGAATGTATTAATTTGCATTTTTCTACATGCTTACCCCAGTTGAACCAGCACCATTTGTTGAAAATGCTGTCTTTTTTCAACTGGATGGTTTTAGCTTCTTAGTCAAAGACCAAATGACCATAGGTGTACTGGTTCATTTATGGGTCTTCAATTCTATTTCATAGTTCTACCTGTGTGTCACTGAACAAACACCAGGGAGTTTTTATAAGGATTGCTCTGTAGTATAACTTGAGATCAGGGATGGTGGTTTCCCTACAAGTTCTCTTATTGTTGAGAATAGTTTTCACTAGCCTGTTTTTTGTTTGTTTGTTTGTTTGGTTGGTTGGTTTTTTTCTTTGTTTTTTTTTTTTTTTAATTTCAGATGAATTTACAAATTGCTCTTTCTAACTCTATGAAGAATTGAATTGGAATTTTGATTGGAATTGCAATGAATCTGTAGAATCTGTTGTTTTCCTAATTTATTTCTCAGCCTGTTTACCATTTGAGTAGAGGAAGGTCATTTATTAGCTCAGAATAGCAAAGATACAATTTGCAAAACCCATGAAACTCAATAAGAAGGAAGACCAAAGTGTAGATGCTTTGATCCTTCTCAGAAGGGGGAACGTTATACCTATGGAAAGAAAGAGACAAAGTTTGGAGCAGAGACTGAAGGAATGTACATCCAGAAACTGCCCCACCTGGGGATCCTTCCAATTAAACAACTACCAAACCCAGACACTATTGCAGATGCCAACAAGAGCTTGCTGACTGGATCGTGATATAGTGCTCTCCTAAGGGGCTCTGACAAATTCAGTAGTGGATGCTCACACTCATCGATTAGACAGAGCACAGGGTCCCCAATGAAGGAGTTAGAGTAAGTACCCAAGGAGCTGAAGGGGTTTGCAGCTCCATAGGAGGAACAACAATATGAACTAACCAGTACCCCCAGAGCTCCCTGGGACTAAACCACCAATCAAAGAAAACACACAGTGGGACACATGGCTCTAGCTGCATTAGTACCAGAGGATGGCCTAGTTGGTTATCAATGGGAGGAGAGGCCCTTGGTCCTGTGAAAGTTCTATGCCCCAGTATAGGGGAATTTCTGGGCCAGGAAGCAGGAGAGTGTGGGTTGGGGAGTGGGGAGAGTATAGGGGATTTTCAGAGGGGAAACTAGGAAAAGAGGTAACATTTGAAATGGAAATAAAGAAAATATATAATAAAAATATTTATATCCAGCCACTTTGCTGAAGATGTTTATCAAGTTTAGGAGTTCTCTGGTGGAATTTTTGGGGTCACTTAAGTATACTATCTGCAAATAATGAGAGTTTGGCTTCTTCCTTTCAAATTTGTATCCATCAGAAAATTGGACATAGTACTACCTGAGGACCAAGCTATACCAATCTTGGACATATACTCAGAAGATGCTCCAACATCTAGTAAGGGCACATGCTTCACTATGTTCATAGCAGTCTTATTTAAAATAGCCAGAAGCTGGAAAGAATCTAGGTGTCCCTCAACAGAGGAATGGATACAGAAAATGTGGTACATTTACACAATGGAGTACTACTCAGCTATTGAAAGCAATGAATTCATGAAACACTTAGAGAAATGGATGGAACTAGAAAATATTATACTGAGTGAGGTAACCCAATCACAAAAGAGCACACATGGTATGCACTCACTGATAAGTGCATATTAGTCAAGAAGCTCAGAATACCCATGATATAATTCACAGACCACATGAAGCTAAAGAAGAGGAAAGGCCAAAGTGTGGATACTTTGGTCCTTCTTAGAACAGGAACAAAATACCCATGGATGGAGATACAGAGACAAAGTGTGGAGCAGAGACTGAAGGAATGACCATCCAGAGACCGTCCCACCTAGAGATCCATCTCATAAACAGTTACCAAACCCAGACACTATTGTGGATGACAACAAATTTTGCTGACAGGAACCTTATATAGCTCTTTTCTGAGAGGCTCTGCCAGTGCCTGACAAATACAGAGGTGCATGCTCTCAGCCAACCATTGAACTGAGCACAGGATCCCCATTGGAGGAGCTAGAGAAAGGACCCAAGAGCTGACAGGGTTTGAAGCCTCATAGGAGGAACACCAATATGAAGCCACCAGTAACCCCCACCCCCCAGAGCTCCCAGGGACTAAATCACCAATCAAAGAGTACACATATAAGGACTCATGGCTTGAGCCCCATATGTAGCCCCTGCTACATGGCCTTGTAAGACGTCAATGGTAGGAGAGGTCTGTGGTCTGATAAAAGTTGATGCCCCAGTGTAGGGGAATGGCAAGACAGGGAAGCAAGAGTGGGTGAGCAGGGGGGCAGGGGGTGTCCATGAAATGGGGATTGACAGAGGGTAAATGAGGAAAGGGGATAACATTTGAAATGTATATAAAGAAATCATATAATAAAAATAAAATAAAATAAAATAAAATAAAAAGAGTATATCGTCTAAAGAGTATGTGCAGCAGAAAGAACATTATAACCATCAATACTGACAAAGTAAAAGAACTCCAGAAAGACTAGCTCCAGTATCACTGGGAACATACAGTGTGAGGAAATCGTCAGAAAACCTTATGCCATGAAAACTTTCTACAGGACTTCTGATAAAACAGGAGAAAGAGAAAATAAAATTATAGCGATCTTGCTTGGTTGGATTTCTTAAAGCAAGAGTTAAGTTATCTGTGATCAAAAGCCCCCCACAACCTCCTTCTGATGACTATTACTGTTGTTAAAACAACAGTGAAGACACAATATCAAATCCCAAATTTTCATACTTTCTTCCTATAGGTGTAGGACACATGAGACATCACAGTACTGTCAAAGTCAGTGTGACAATATGTATCTCATTCTCAGAAAAATTTCTTCCAGCACACTGAGCCTTGAGCTTCCTGAAGTGCCTAAGACAGTCATGAAGAGACTTCTGACTGCTTGACTGTGCACATGATGCATGACCATCTATCAATAATAATAGTGTGTTATTGTGAGGCAATGGGCTATGTACAGACAGCCTAGTCTCCAGTCAAGCTCAGGTTCTGAACCCCAGCTCGTGTCTCTTGACATCTGGCTCCTGTCAAAGTAACAGCCCCCATATCTCCCATAGTAGAAGTGTGGCTTTTAGTCACGTACACAATGTCCCAACCTTCTGACTTTCGGGCTAGACTCCTCCCAGTTACCTAGCAACAGCAAAATAACACAAGCCCACTGTAAGAGGGGCTGTTTGGCACCGCTTTGCTCTCTTTCTTTCTTCATTCTCTTAAGCTTTTACTTTCCTTACTCTCTTTCTTGCTCTCTCCCTCTTACTCTAGCCTTTCTTCTCTCTCTCCTGTCCCCCTTCTCTCCTTTTGGCCATGGCCGGTCTCTCTCTCTTTTACCTTCTCTTTCCCCCGCCTTTCTACAATAAAGCTCTAAAACCATAGGCTGTCTCTGTTCATGAAGGCCTACTGTGCTTGGATGATGGGATAGGCTTTATCCTAAGGAGCCGTGCCTCATCTCCCATCAGAAGGCCTTCCTATTCTCCAGGCATGGACTGGACTAAGGACTCTCACCTGTATGGGAGCCTCTCTCCCTCTGCCCTCTCTCCCACATCTCCAGGGCCAAGAGTATTGCCCCAGAGCCCCTGGTATTGGGGGCTGCCCCTTGTCCACTCCCTGTTGAGTGGGGTCCAGTGGCTTCATACAGCCAGATGCTCACCTGGGGCTGAGTGGAAAGCATCCAGCAGTCTTCTCGCACCTGTCTGCCCAGAACACAGGAACTCTGGCCAGATGTGGGCTCTCTCCCTCCCACCTCTTCCCCAGTACCTGCAGTCCAACATGTGATAACATGCCATGAAGTCTTATGCCAAGGTTAAGTCCTATGAGTTCTTCAAGCAGTCCATTTCAGTCAAGAACACATGAGACATTACAGTACCCTCAAAGTCAGTCTGACAATATGTATCTCATTCTCAGAAAAATTCTTCCAACATACTGAACCTTGAGCATCCTGAAGTGCCTAAGACGGCCACTTAGAGACTTCTGACTGCTTGACTATGCTCTGGAAATGCAAACTCAGGCAGATATCTGGCCAAAAATATGTAAAAGCTTATGAAACACTTGAAAGAGTGATATGCATGAGTAGAAAGACCATAGTGCTGAGTCAGTACAATGCTCTGATCTGAAATAGCAATATTGCAATGAACCAAATTCAGTGAAGCATGGCTGAAAAGGATTTGCTGGCAGCCATGATTCTGCATAGGCCTCACCAACTACATGTTCCTAATACAGTGAGCACTGCTAAAGCGAAGATCCTACATCAACACTTGCATTTATGAAATTATTTTAAATTAAAGCAAAATTAATTTTGAGTTATATATGGGTATTGTGTAGGGATAGGTGCATAGATGAGTGAGGATTTCATGGGGTCCAGAAGAGGGCATCAGCTCTCCTCTAGCTAGGGTATGAGTACAAAGACTAAATTTAGATACTCTGCAAGAGTAGCAAGTGCTCTGAACTAAGAGATTTCCTCAGTCAGTTCTTCACATGAAATTCTAGCTATCATAGAAATTGGGACCTTTATATGCACACACATATTTACATGTACACACACATACACATGTACATGTAGGAACACATATACACACACTCATGGAAACATACACACTCACATATATACATGCGTACACATACACAATCACATACATGCATACTTATAAAAACAAAGAGACAGATTCATATACACATGTGAAAAGATACAGACATACACAAATACACAAACAGAGATACACACACACACACACACACACACACACATGGCAGGTTTCATATAAATTACTTGACTAACTCAATTATTTTAAGCATATAAATATAAAAGCTTTAAAGAAATTTTGCCTTTCTGAATATTTACAAATTTGTTTTGCATTACAGAAAAATCACTCGAATTTATGTCCTATCACTATTTTCATTTTTGTGTTTTTCTGGAAAGTGTTAAACTGAACCACCATTTTTCCAGTTTATAAATGAAACAAAACAGAATCAGCTAATGGGGGGGGGGCAGGCGGGGAATGGTCATACTGAGTAGTAATTGGATAACTGAGTATTACACACTCTTAGAATTAGATCATGGAGAATATTAAACCTATGGTAAGTACATGAGAATGTACCAAAATCTTGCATTCATTTAGTTAATAGCACTTTCTGAGTGTGGATATTCCTTTAGCTGCTGTACTGGATGCTAGTAATGCTTAATTGCATAGTCATCATCCACCTGACTACAACAATATGGCTCAGCTCTACAGGCTCATTTAAATACAGGTATGCACAGTATATAAGTGATGAAAGGGAGGTACTATGGGAGGCAGAAGGGATGAAATTTGGGAGAGGATAATATGGGGGAATATGTGCTTGCATGAAGTATTTTAATTACAATGTTCTTGATTCTAATTCATTATTGTTATAATAAATACTATAATAGAATACAATCATGGAGAGAAAATGTCAGAAGAGAATATTGTTTGCTTTTTTAATTAAAATCATTCCAGTGATAAATTGTTTACTATTATTTCCTACAAACTGTCAGATATTAGAAATTACAAGTCCACATGAATCTCCTCCACATCTTTGTTCATCCTGTTTCACCCTACTTTGATGGCTACTAGGAATAACATCAGCGAATCTACTTCTCAGTAGACCATGAAATTAAAGCTCAGCAAACTGAAACAGCAAGTTGTTCTCATTCTCAGTAAGGCCCAGTTTGTGAATTTTGTAAAAAATGAAATGCAGAAACCCATGGCTCTAGGTAAATGTGTAGGCTGTGATATCAGAGCTGAATGGAAGAAGAAAGCTTATAATAAAGCCTGCAGAATTTCAGGAAAGGACTCTGAGAAAACTCAGTGAAAAGGATACCAGAAAAAATTGTCTTTAATTATATAATTTATAAGTAACAGAACCAGACATCTGCTGTCAGGTGGGGAAGGAGACAGAGTGAAAAGTCTTAAATATGGGTGTTCTGTCTCTTCTAGGCATAGATAAAGCCCTTGTCCTGAGTCATTCATGACTCCTGGAAGTTGAAAAACTTTGTATTTTTGTGCAGAAAAAAAGGCATTGCTTGCTATTTTCCTTACTTGATCAATTTACTCTTAAAACATTACACTGCTAAAACCTGGTATTTAGTTAATGTAAGCTAAGTAATTTATGTGTATCTATTGACTTTTAAAAAAATATTGTTATAAGCCTTTCTTATCACTCTATTTTTCTATAACAAAGAACATGAGTAGGATTATTAAATAATTAAGCTAGAGTCACATACCTGATAATCAACACAGTTATTATTCAGGTCAAGAGAGTTTGATTTGTTCTCATTCTTAGTCAAGACATGGCATCTACTAGTAACCAAATGTACAGCAAGCTGTGCCTATGTTGAAGATCCATACATGAATAAATATTACATTTGTCATCTGGGATAAATGGTATTATACAATGAGAAAAAGGTAATATTTAAATTACAATAAAATATTCTAAAATGCTGTAACAATGATATGTGCAACAATAATTAAGCCACAAAAAGAATTGGGTTAATTGTACCTATAGAAACTGACATAATTCAACAGTTTTAAGACACAACAATACACTGTCTCATTAATATATACATACGTGTGTGTGTATGTATATATATATTACATATATAAAAAACATTTGTTAAAACTCTTCTTCAGACTACACATTATCCTAAAAAATTCATATGGATTAGCTCATTCATTAGCTTTAGAAAAAACATGACATCTGATAGAGGGCTAATATCCAATATATACATAAAACTCAAGAAGTTAGACTTCAGAGAACTAAAAACCCTATTTTTAAAATGGAGTACAGAGCTAAACAGAGAATTCTCAAGTGAGGAAAAATGAATAGCCAAGAAGCACCTAAAGAAATGTTCAACATCCTTAGTCATCAGAGAAATGCAATTCAAAATGACCCTGAGATTCCAGTTCACACCAATCAGAATGACTAAGATCAAAAATTCATGGGACAGCTGATGCTAGTAAGGACATCGAGAAAGAGGAACACTCCTCCATCATTGGTGGAATTGCAAGCTGGTATAATCATTGTAGAAATTAATCTGGTGGTTCCACAGAAAACTGGACATAGTACTACCTGAGGACCCAGCTATACAAATTCTGGGCATATACCCTGAAGACACTCCAACATATAATGTTCCATTATGTTCCATTATGTTCTTATCAGCCTTATTTATAAAAGCAAGAAGCTAGAAGCAACTCAGATGTCATTCAACAGAGGATTGGATACAGAAAATGTGATACATTTACACAATGGAGTACTACTTAAAAATTAAAGACAAGGACTTCCTGAAATTCTCAGGAAAATGGATGGAACTAGAAAATATCCTGAGTGAGGTAACCCAGTCACAAAAGAACATACATTGTGTGCACTCACTAAAAAGTGGATATTAGTCCAAAAGTTCAGAATGCTCAAGATAAAATTCACAAAATACATGAAACTCAAGAAGAAGGAAGACCAAAGTGTGGATACTTTGGTCCTTCTTAGATGGGGGAACAAAATACCCATCGAAGGAGTTACAGAGACAAAGTGTGAAGCAGAGACTGAAAGAATGACCAACCAGAGACTGTCCCACCTGGGGATTCATCCCATATACAATCACCAAACCCAGACACTATTGAGGATGCCAACAAGTGCTTGATGAAAGGAACATGATATAGCAGTCTCTTGAGAGTCTCTGCCAGTGCCTGACAATTACAGAGGTGGATGATGGCAGCCAACCATTGGACTGAGCACATCTATTCCCCAAAGGAGAAGTTAAAGAAAGGACTCAAGGAGCTAAAGGGATTTGCAACCCCATAGGAAGAAGAACAATATCAGGCAACCAGATTCCCCAGAGCTCCCAGGGACTAAACCACCAACCAAAGAGTAGGGACCCATATAGGGTTCCATAGCTCCAGTTGCATATGTAGCAGAGCCTTATCTGGCATCAGTGGGAGGAGAGGCCCTTGGTCCTGTGAAGGCCCCATGACCCAGTGTAGGGGAATGTCAGAGCAGTGAAGTGGGAGTGTGTGGGTGGTGGGTGAGCATGCTCATAGAGGCAGGGGAAGGGAAAAGGAATTGGGGGGGGGGGGAGGGGTCAGAGGGGAAAACATTTAAAATGTAAATGAAGAAAATACCCAATAAAAAATATCATAAGTAGAAAAAAAAAAAAACACATGAATTAAGAAGTTTCTTCGTGCCGGGTGTGGTGGCACACTCCTTTAATCCCAGCACTTGGGAGGCAGAGGCAGGTGAATTTCTGAGTTCGAGGCCAGCCTGGTCTACAGAGTGAGTTCCAGGACAGCCAGGGCTACACAGAGAAACCCTGTCTCGAAAAAAAAAAAAAAAAAAAAAAAAGAAGTTTCTTCGTGCCGGACATGGTGGCACACGCCTTTGGTCCCATCACTCGGGAGACAGGCAGGCGGATTTCTAAGTTTGAGGCCAGCCTGGTCTACAGAGTGAGTTCCAGGACAGCCAGGGCCATACAGAGAAACCCTGTCTCAAAAAAACTTAAAAAAAAATAGAAGAAGAAGAAGGAGGAGGAGGAGGAGGAGGAGGAAGAAGAAGAAGAAGAAGAAGAAGAAGAAGAAGAAGAAGAAGAAGAAGAAGAAGAAGAAGAAGAAGAAGAAGAAGAAGTAGTTTCTTCATTATAGTTGTGAAAAGTTCAAGGCACTCAACACAAAAATGACTTGAGCAAAGTCCTAGAGGGTGGATCAAAGGTTAAAGCCCAAGATGTATGACTGATCCCTTTACTACCATTTTTTTTCTCTATTTTAAAGGCATTTTACAAGAGATAATGAATGTGAAGAAAAATGGAAGGGGTGTATAAAGGATTTTGGGGGAAGAAAGGGAAGGAAGAAATACTATAATTATTATCTCAGAAATTAAAAATATACAGATATCAAAGCATAACCAGCCAACTAGAATCCAATAATTAGATAGAATGGTGATGGACATTGGAAATGTTTGCCTCATGATTTCTGAGTACTCTTTTTTAATGGTTTCAAAAGAGACTTGCTAAAATATATTAATTCATGAGCATCTCTGCAATGTAGCAAAACAATTGACACCATCAACTCTAAAATTGTCAGAAAAGGACAGAAATATGATCATATTTCTTGGTCACCTAAAATAATTTGAATACCATCAATTTTAGATAATGTTCCTTAACTCTTAAAAATAACCATTTTAAAATTGATTATGTCAACTTTAAAAAGTGTAACTCAAATAACTTCCACAGTATGGTTCTTCTAATGCATCTGGATTTCAAATTTATGAGCGAGGCTCATCTGACCAAAGCTTAGAAACAAAGCTTTGAGGTTTGTCTGCAAGTCCAAGCAAGGAAAACACCTAAACTACTACAAGTTTGCTTCCCAGTACTTTCTGTATTGGTCTTCCATAAAATCATTGTGAGCTAGAGTACTACATGCTGTGCTGTATAACATGTGTTAAGATTCAACAAGCCTAACTCAAATGGCCTTGGTCATTGTGTCATATTAATGCCATCATGGCAAACTCCAAGGTATTGTAGATATATTACTAACCAATCACAAGTGTTCTGGATTTAAGGTCTATATGTACTTTAATTGAAAAAAAGCATCTCTGTGTTTTTCTGTTTCTGGAGTCATTATGTGAGAACTCTAGTTGCAAAGTTCATTTCAACTAATGCAAACATAAGGCTGTAACACAGCATTCTCTGAAAAAAAAGAAAAAGAACCATATGAACATGATCCAAAAATGGGAAACAAAGGCAGAATTATATATTTTTCATATGTGTGTGTGTGTGTATCCATGCTCAATAATCAAACAGAAGAAACATTTGGGTAAATTGCAACAGGAAGAAATTCTCTAACTCTACCACACTTAGATGTCATCACTCTTAATTCTAGAAGAAGCCAAACAGAAAACAATATGAGTAATTTCATAAATAGCTTCTATTTTGTAGCAACAGACCAAGACAAAAAAAAAAAACTGGAAATATCAATCAACCAACCAACCAACCAACCAATCAGTCAATCAAGTAAGCAACTGAGCATTTCTCAAAAATGAGAAACTTTATGTCCCCTCTCCCTAGCTTCAGGCATTTCATCTAAGGTCCCTCCCATTGAGTCCTGAGAAACTTTTACCTCCCAGGTCTCTGGTGCATTCTAGAGGGTCCCTCCAACCTCCTACCTCCCTGGGTTGCCTGTTTCCATTCTTTTGGCTGGCCCTCAGGGCTTCAGTCCTTTTCTGTCATCCAATGCCAGATCAGCTTCCACTCTTTCCCATGCTACCCCTGTCCACTTTCCCTCCCAGGTTCCTCTCTCCCAACTTGTGATTTCTTCTCCCTCTGAAGTGGAACTGAGGCATCATCATTTGGGCCCTTCAGCTTACTGACTTTTTGAGTTATGTAGACTGTATCTTGGTTATGCTATAGGTTTAGGGGGCTAATATCCACTTCTTAGTGAGTACATACCATGCATGTCCTTTTGGGACTGAGTTACTCACTCAGGATGATATTCTCTAGTTCAGTCCATTTGTCTGCAAAACTCAGGACGTTCTCATTCTTAATACGTGAGTATTCCATTGTGTAAATAAACCACATTTTCCGTATCCATTCTTCTGTCATAGGACATCTGAGTTGTTTCAAACATCTGGCTTTCACAAACAAGGCTGCTATGAACATAGTGCAACATGTGGTACCTGAAGACCTTAATACCACTCTTGTTCAGGTAGCTCTATTTCCAATTTTCTGAGGAACCTCTAGATTGATTTCCAGAGTGGGTGTACCAATTTGCAATTCAACCAACAATGGAAGAGAGTTCTTCTTTGTCCACATCCTCACCAACATATGCTGTCACCTGAGGTTTTGGTCTTAGCCATTCTGATTGGTGTCAATTGGAATTGCAGGGTCATTTTGATTTGCCTTTCTTCGATCACTAAGGACTTTCAGCATTTCTTTAGGTGCTTCTCAGCCATTTGAGATTCCTCAGTTGTGAAGTTTCAGTTTAGTTCTATTAACAATTATTTTATTGGATTGTTTGGATTTTTGGTGGTTAGCTTCCTGAGTTCTTTAGATTATTTTGATATTAGCCCTCTCCCAGATGTGGGGTTAGTGAAGGGTTGTTTTGTTTTGTTTTGTTTTGTTTGTTTTGTTTTGTTTTTCCTGCAATTTGTAGGCTGCTGATTTATCTTATTGACTATGTCCTTTGCTTTCCATTTTCATGAGGTCTCATTTATCAATTCTTGATCTTTTAGTATGAGCCATTGTAGTTCTATTTAGGAAATTTCCCCCCTGTGCCTATGAGTTCAAGGCTCTTTCACACTTTTTCTTCCGTTAAATTCAGTGTATCTGGTTTTATGTTGAGGTCCTTGATCAATGTGGACTTGAGCTTTGTGCAAGATGACAAATATGGGTCTATTTTCATTTTTCTACATACAGAAACCAGTTAGAACAGCACCATTTATTGAAGATGCTTTCTTTTTTCCATTGTATGTTTTTGGCTTCCTTGTCTAAGGTCAAGTGTCTGTAAGCGTGGGTCTACAATTCTATTCCATTGACCATTGTCTCTGTATCAATACCATGCTGTTTTTATCACAATTGCTCTGTAGTAAAGCTTGAGTTTAGGGATGGTGATTCCCCCAGTTGTTCTTTTGTTGTTAAGAATTGTTTTTGCTTTTCTGGGTTTTTGCCTTTCCAGGTGAATTTCAGAATTTCTCTTTCCATGTCTTTAAAGAGTTGTGTTTAGATTTTGGTGGAGATTGCATTAAAACTGTAGATTGCCTGTAGTAGGATGGCCATTTTTACTATATTAATTCTGCCAATCCATGAGCATTTTCTGAGATCTTTGATTTCTTTCTTGAGAGACTTGAAGTTATTGTTATACAAGTGTTTCACTTATTTGGTTAGAGTTATCCCAAGATATTTTATATTATCCATGGCTATTGTGAAGGGAGTTGTTTCCCTAATTTGTTAAGACAGCAAATCAAGTGAGGGAGGGGGTTGCCATCCCATAGTCAAAACTTTGATCCAAAATTGTTCCCATCTGAAAGAACTGCAGGGATACAGATGGATAAGAGCCAGAGGAATAGAAGGTCCAGCGACAGGCCCAAAATGGGATCCAACTCAAAGGGAGGTTCCAAGGCCTGACACTATTATTGAGGAAATTAAGCACTCACAAAAAGGGACCTATTATGACCACCCTCCAAAAGATCTGACATGCAGATGAAAGAGTCACATGTAGATATTTGCACCCAACTAATAGACACATGCTGCTGACTTCTGTGTTTGAGTTAGGGAAAAGCTGGAAAAATCTGAAGAGGGTGACCCTGTAGGAGGACCAGCAGTCTCAATTAACCTGGACCCCAGTCATCTCTTAAACACTGGACCACCAACCAGGCATCATATACCAGTTGATATGAGGCTCCCAACACGTATACAGCAGACAACTGCGGAGTCTGGGTTCAATCAAAGAAGATGTACTTAACCTTCAAGAGACTGGAGGCCCCAGGGAGTTTAGAGGTCTGGTTGGCTGGGGAGTGGTGATTGGAGACATCCTCATGGAGACAGAGGGGTGGGGAGGAATTGTGAGATTTGGAAAACTTGGAGGGTGGATGGGGGGCTGATAAAATCTGGAGTGTAAATAAATAATAAATAATAAATAAATAATTGAATAAAAAATGAGAACCTAAAAGGAGAAAGACATTAACTGTAAAAATCATGATAAACTGGACTTGATTCCCAGGGCTTTGTCCAGTGACACTGTAGAGAGTTATATACACTTCAATACAATGTATTATTTTTTAAATTTCTGAGATTGAAACTAAGACATATCTTCCTTCCTTTTCCTCTCTCTAATCCCATTATACAAGGTCTCATAAGAAAAACCAGATCCTGGTTCTTCATCATGAATCTGCAGCACTCTCTCCCTGCTCACATAACTCTCACTCCGCTGAAATATCTTAAAAACAACATTCAGACCTACTCCTAACTCAAAGGTTTTCAGGGAGAAATGGCTTATCAGACAAAATAGAGAGTCCTAAGATACAAAGCAAAGTGTTATTATACCCTTTAAATGACCACATTTGGCATGTTAATCATACATATGGAGCAGTAGCAAACATAATAAAATCAAGAGGACATCAAACACATTAGGGATCAATATCTAAAAATATAAATAAATAAAAATTAAAGAAATGAGATGTTTAGTGTTGGCTCCCTTTGAATAATTTCAAAATACACAAGTAAGAAATGTTTTCAAGGAAGAAAAAAAGAAGGAATGTAAACTTGACTAGAAGAATAGTGTTGATCCCCCACCCCCTTTCTCTCTCCTTCCCATCTCCCTTTCTCTCATAGTCCCTGGAACCAGCTGGGTTGAATCCTATCTCCACTGCTTATCTCTTGACTTCGAGCAAGGTGCTAAAATTCTCTGTACTTCAGTTTCTTCACTTGTAAAATCTGTAACATGAGGTCCAGAATCATGGTTCTGTGGTTGTGAACACTTAGTGTTCTTCTAAATATAGGAGTTCAACTCTTAGCATCAGTTCATGACTGTCTGGAACTCCAGGATCCAATACTCTTACACAAACATATATGCAAACTACACATCAATGTACATAAAAAGAAGACTTCTACATGGGAGCTGGATAGATGGCTCAGCACTTAATAGCATGAAATGATCTGGTAGAATGGCAGAGAACATGAGTTTAGTCCTAAGCACCTTCAAATGGAGACTCACAAATGCCTGTAACTCCAGTGCTGGGGAATCTGATCTTCCTTTTGAACGTCCTTGGACATTTGTCTTCACATATATGAATCTGAGCACATACACAGAGAGACAATCAGTCACATAGACACACAGAGAGTCAATTGAAAATAAATCATTTAAAGGGTATATAATGTCATGGGTAATTCTGTATGGTATGGAAAAAGGCACCCTTTCAGATTACTTCTTGGTTTCCTGACTTCACTGAATGTTGGAATGTGATCTAGACTTATAGCCAGATGAACTATACAAGTTGTTTTTATTCAGGATTTATGTCACATAAATAGAAATGCACTAGAGCAGTGGGGAGAAGGCTGAATTGCTGATTTATTTGAACATATGAATTAAGTCCTCTGAACATAAATGAAAAATCCAGATCTGTATAATTGTAATCCTATGCTGTACAGACAGAATGATCCACAACTCCTTTTCAGATCAAGCCATAAGTCAGTGAGAATCTCTGTTTCATAAAGATATGGAGAATATGATGAAGTTAACCTACTTTTCAGATCATTGGTTTGAATGCTAAAAATTCCACTTTCTTGTTCCTTATTTTTTTTTTTAAAAAAATGGCTTTTCCCACAAACATTTTTCTTATTTCACATGCTATCTTATTAGTGATACTTTATTATTCTATTTGCTGTGTGTATGTATGTGTGTAAGCACATGTGTGTGCATACCTATGTGTACACACTTGTATGGGACCATGTGGAAGCTAGGGGATTGGCAGTAGGTTAACGTCATCAATTATGAAAACTTGCTGAAAATAAGTCAAAACACATGGAATGTCTGCTAAGGCAAGAAGACAGAGAGTGACTGATGGGAAGACAATTAGTGTGTGTTAAATAAAAATTCATTTACACACCTGCCAGGATGCCCACCAAAGCACTGTGGACTGGAAACGTCAAAATCAGAGAAAAAAAGCATGTACTGAAGATATGTGATTCCATCATGTCAAGAATCTTCCCAGATAGGTTATTAAAATATCAGAATGAAGCTGGAGACAGAGCTCAGCAATAAGCAGTACATACCATGCTCAGAGAGAATTGGTTTGACTCCCAGCATCCACATCAAAGTTTGACTCCTGGTATATACCTCTGTATGCTCACAGCTGCTTGTAAATCAGTTTCATGGGTATCCATCACTTCTGACCTGTGTATACACACACTCACACACACACACACACACACACACACACACACACACACACACACACCACTTAAAGATAATAATTATAAATCTTAAAAATAAAATTAAGTGAAATAGGATATATTGGTGAGTTATACATAGAAAGATATAATGATTGTAGAATGTTATTGATTTTTACCTCTTCTACCAACAAGGTTACAAAATTACAAAAAATAAAGTTTCTAGGATTTTAGCAATTATTTTATTTTCCTAAAAACAAGGATGTTTTCTATACTGTATTCATTTGTATTAAGGAAACTTTTATATAGTTTTTCAAAACATTTTAACTGCATTATGTTACACTTATAAAAGTTTGTGTTTTCCTTTTAGTTCATTTATTTATTGGTTTATTTTTATTTTATTCATTTCTTAAATATTACATCTCAACCACAGTTTCCCCTTTCTCCTGCCCCCTAGTCTCCTCACACTGCCTTCTCTTTTCTCCATCCACGTATGCTCCCTCTGTTTCCCCCCAGGAAAAAATGGGATTCACAGGGACATCAACCAAATACTGAATTATAAGTGAAAATATGATCAGGTACATAAAGGCTGGACAAGGTAACCCTGTAGAAGGAAAGTGTACCACAAGTAGGCTAAAGTGTCAGGGACAGCCCCTGTTCTCATTTTAGGAATCCAAAAAGGTCATTAGGCTACTCAGCCATAACATATATGCAGAGGAACTATGCCACACCCCTGTAGGCTCCCTCATCTATGTGATCTCTCATGAGTCACAGCTCAGTTAATTTGATGGGTTGTATTTACTCACATGTTGTTGTAGTGCCCTTACACCTATGGTTTCTCCAATGCTTCTTCCCACTCCTAGGCAAGTCTCCTTTATGTCCGCTTAATATTTGGCTATGGAGCTTAGCATCTGCTCTCATCAGTTGCCAGATGAAATCTGTCTGGTCTCTTGATGATAATTTTGCTAGTCTCTGGTCCCAGAACACATGGCAAGCAAGACAAACCATAGGTCAAAAGTTTTGGATGTTTTTATGTCCCAACCCCTCCACCTGAGCCTTGCCTAGTTATGGAAGAAGTCAAATTGGGATCCCTTCCTACCCATTGCTAAGAGTCTTTGCTAGGGTGAATCCTGTAGTTTCCATTGTACTAAGTCACCACATTGAACCTAAAATGCCTCCCAATTCTACTCATTTATCCCAGTATAAACTATGTCAGTTTCTGTAGGTACAATTAACCTGATTCTTTTTGTGGCTTAATTATTGTTGCACATACCATTGTATGTACCATTACTGGGATTCTTCTCCTTATATTCCTAATATTCTTTTTTTTTAATTAGGTATTTTCTTCAATTACATTTCCAATGCTATCCAAAAAGTCCCCAATACACATCCCCCCCAGGCCCCCACCCACCCACCCCCACCCCTTGGCCCTGGCATTCCCCTGTACTGGGGCATATAAAGTTGGCAAGTCCAATGGGCCTCTCTTTCCAGTGATGGCCGACTAGGCCATCTTTTGATACAAATGCAGCTAGAGTCAAGAGCTCTGGGGTACTGGTTAGTTCATAATAATGTTCCACCTATGGGGTTGCATTTCCCTTTAGCTCCTTGGGTACTTTCTCTAGCTCCTCCATTGGGGGCCCTGTGATCCATCCAATAGCTGACTGTGAGCATCCACTTCTGTGTTTGTTAGACCCTGGCATTGTCTCACAAGAGACAGCTATATCTGGGTCCTTTCAGCAAAATCTTGCTAGTGTATGCAATGGTGTCAGCATTTGGAAGCTGATTATGGGATGGATCCCTGGATATGGCAGTCTTTAGATGGTCCATCCTTTCTTCACAGCTCCAAACTTTATCTCTGTAACTCTTTCCATGGGTGTTTTGTTCCAAATTCCAAGAAGGGGCACAGTGTCCACACTTTGGTCTTTGTTCTTCTTGAGTTTCATGCATTTAACAAATTGTATCTTATATCTTGGGTATCCTAAGTTTTGGGCTAATATCCACTTATCAGTGAGTACATATTGTGTGAGTTCCTTTGTGAATATGTTACCTCACTCAGGATGATGCCCTCCAGCTCCATCCATCTGCCTAGGAATTTCATAAATTCATTCCTTTTAATAGCTGAGTAGTACTCCATTGTGTAAATTTACCACATTTTCTGTATCCATTCCTCTGTTGAGGGGCATCTGGGTTCTTTCCAGCGTCTGGCTATTATAAATAGGGCTGCTATGAACATAGTGGAGCATGTGTCCTTCTTACTGGTTGGGACATCTTCTGGATATATGCCCAGGAGAGGTATTGCTGGATCCTCTGGTAGTATTATGTCCAATTTTCTGAGGAACCGCCAAACTGATTTCCAGAGTGGTTGTACCAGCTTGCAATCCCACCAACAATGAAGGAGTGTTCCTCTTTCTCCACATCCTCGCCAGCATCTGCTGTCACCTGAATTTTTGATCTTAGCCATTCTGACTGGTGTGAGCTGGAATCTCAGGGTTGTTTTGAGTTGCATTTCCCTGATGATTAAGGATGTTGAACATTTTTTCAGTTGCTTCTCTGCCATTCGGTATTCCTCAGGTGAGAATTCTTTGTTCAGTTCTGAGCACCATTTTTTAATGGGGTTATTTGATTTTCTGGAGTCCACCTTCTTGAGTTCTTAATATATATTGGATATTAGTCCCCTATCTGATTTAGGATAGGTAAAGATCCTTTCCCAATCTGTTGGTGGTCTCTTTGTCTTATTGACGGTGTCTTTTGCCTTGCAGAACCTTTGCAACTTTATGAGGTCCCATTTATCGATTCTCGAGTTTACAGCACAAGCCTTTGCTGTTCTATTCAGGAATTTTTCTCCTGTACCCATATCTTTGAGGCTTTTCCCTACTTTCTCCTCTATAAGTTTCAGTGTCTCTGGTTTTATGTGGAGTTCCTTAATCCACTTAGATTTGACCTTAGTAAAAGGAGATAGGAATGGATCAATTCGCATTCTTCTACATGATAACCACCAGTTGTGCCAGCACCATTTGTTGAAAATGCTGTCTTTTTTCCACTGGATGGTTTTTGCTCCCTTGTCAAAGATCAAGTGACCATAGGTATGTGGGTTGATCTCAGGGTCTTCAATTCTGTTCCATTGGTCTATTTGTCTGTCGTTATACCAATACCATGCAGTTTTTATCACAATTGCTCTGTAGTACCGCTTTAGGTCAGGCATGGTGATTCCACCAGAGGTTCTTTTATCCTTGAGAAGAGTTTTTGCTATCCTAGGTATTTTGTTGTTCCAGATGAATTTGCAGATTGCCCTTTCTAATTCATTGAAGAATTGAGTTGGAATTTTGATGGGGATTGCATTGAATCTGTAGATTGCTTTTGGTAAGATAGTCATTTTTACAATGTTGATCCTGCCAATCCATGAGCATGGGAGGTCTTTCCATCTTCTGAGATCTTCTTTAATTTCTTTCTTCAGGGACTTGAAGTTCTTGTCATACACTTCTTTAACTTCCTTAGTTAGAGTCACACCAAGGAATTTTATATTGTTTGTGACTATTGAGAAGGGTGTTGTTTCCCTAATTTCCTTCTCTGCCTGTTTATCCTTTGTGTACAGAAAGGCCATTGACTTGCTTGAGTTAACTTTATATCCAGCTACTTCACCAAATCTATTTATCAGGCTTAGGAGTTCTCTGGTGGAATTTTTAGGGTCACATATGTATACTATCATATCATCTGCAAAAAGCGATATTTTGACTTCTTCTTTTCCGATTTGTATCCCCTTGATCTCCTTTTGTTGTCTAATTGCTCTGGCTAGGACTTCAAGTACAATGTTGAATAGGAAGGGAGAGAGTGGGCAGCCTTGTCTAGTCCCTGATTTTAGTGGGATTTCTTCCAGCTTCTCACCATTTACTTTGATGTTGGCTACTGGTTTGCTGTATATTGCTTTTATCATGTTTAGGTATGGGCCTTGAATTCCTGATCTTTCCAAGACTTTTATCATGAATGGGTGTTGGATTTTGTCAAATGCTTTTTCAGCATCTAACGAGATGACCATGTGGTTTTTGTCTTTGAGTTTGTTTATATAATGGATTACATTGATGGATTTTCGTATATTGAACCATCCTTGCATCACTGGGATGAAACCTACTTGGTCAGAATGGATGATTGTTTTGATGTGTTCTTGAATTTGGTTAGTGAGAACTTTATTGAGGATTTTTGCATCAATATTCATAAGGGAAATTGGTCTGAAGTTCTCTATCTTTGTTGGGTCTTTATGTGGTTTAGGTGTCAGAGTAATTGTGGCTTCATAGAATGAGTTGTGTAGAGTACCTTCTGATTCTATTTTGTGGAATAGTTTGTGAAGAACTGGGATTAGATCTTCTTTGAAGGTTTGATAGAACTCTGCACTAAACCCATCTGGTCCTGGGCTTTTTTTGGTTGGGAGACTATTAATGACTGCTTCTATTTCTTTAGGGGATATGGGTCTGTTTAGATCATTAACCTGATCTTGATTTAACATTGGTACCTGGTATCTGTCTAGAAACTGGTCCATTTCATCCAGGTTCTCCAGTTTTGTTGAGTATAGCCTTTTGTAGAAGGATCTGATGTTGTTTTGGATTTCTTCAGGGTCTGTTGTTATGTCTCCCTTTTCATTCCTGATTTTGTTAATTAGAATACTTTCCCTATGCCCTCTAGTGAGTCTGGCTAAGGGTTTATCTATCTTGTTGATTTTCTCAAAGAACCAGCTCCTCGATTGGTTGATTCTTTGAATCGTTCTTCTTGTTTCCACTTGGTTGATTTCACCCCTGAGTTTGATTATTTCTTGCCGTCTACTCCTCTTGGGTGACTTTGCTTCCTTTCGTTCTAGAGCTTTTAGGTGTGTTGTCAAGCTTCTAATGTGTGTTCTCTCTAGTTTCTTTTTGGAGGCACTCAGAGCTATGAGTTTTCCTCTTACAAATGCTTTCAATGTGTCCCATAAGGTTGGGTATGTTGTGGCTTCATTTTCATTAAACTCCAGAAAGTCCTTAATTTCTTTCTTTATTCCTTCCATGACCAAGGTATCATTGAGAAGAGTGATGTTTAGTTTCCACGTGTGTGTTGGCTTTCTATTATTTACTTTGTTATTGAAGATCAGTCTTAGTCCATGGTGATCTGATAGGATGTGTGGGACAATTTCAATATTTTTGTCTATGTTGAGGCTTGTTTTGTGAACAATTATGTGGTCAATTTTGGAGAAGGTACTGTGAGGTGCTGAGAAGAAGGTATATCCTTTTGTTTTAGGATAAAATGTTCTGTAGATATCTGTCAGATCCATTTGTTTCATAACCTCTGTTAGTTTCACTGTGTCCCTGTTTAGTTTCTGCTTCCATGATCTGTCCATTGGTGAAAGTGGTGTGTTGAAGTCTTCCACTATTATTGTGTGAGGTGCAATGTGTGTTTTGAGCTTTACTAAAGTATCTTTAATGAATGTGGATGCCCTTGTATTTGGAGCATAGATATTCAGAATTGATAGTTCCTCTTGGAGGATTTTACCTTTGATGAGAATGAAGTGCCCTTCCTTGTCTTTTTTGATGACTTTGGGTTGGAAGTCAATCTTATCAGATATTATAATGGCTACTCCAGCTTGTTTCTTCCTACCATTTGCTTGGAAAATTGTTTTCCAGTCTTTCATTCTGAGGTAGTGTCTATCTTTTTCTCTGAGATGAGTTTCCTGTAAGCAGCAAAATGTTGGGTCCTGTTTCTGTAGCCAGTCTGTTAGTCTATGTCTTTTTATTGGGGAGTTGAGTCCATTGATATTAAGAGATATTAGGGAGAAGTAATTGTTGCTTCCTTTTATTTTTGTTGTTAGAGTTGGTGTTCTGTTCTTGTGGCTGTCTTCTTTTAGGTTTGTTGAGGGATTACCTTCTTGCTTTTTCTAGGACGTGGTTTCCGTCCTTGTATTGTTTTGTTTTGTTTTGTTTTGTTTTGTTTTCTGTTATTATCCTTTGAAGGGCTGGATTCGTGGAAAGATAATATGTGAATTTGGTTTTGTCGTGGAATACTTTGCTTTCTCCATCTATGGTAATTGAGAGTTTGGCTGGGTATAGTAGCCTGGGCTGGAAATTGTGTTCTCTTAGTTTCTGTATAACATCTGTCCAGGCCCTTCTGGCTTTCATAGTCTCTGGTGAAAAATCCGGTGTAATTCTGATAGGCTTGCCTTTATATGTTACTTGACCTTTTTCCCTTACTGCTTTTAGTATTCTATTTTTATTTAGTGCATTTGTTGTTCTGATTATTATGTGTCGGAAGGAATTTCTTTTCTGGTCTAGTCTATTTGGAGTTCTGTAAGCTTCTTGTATGTTCATGGGCATCTCTTTCTTTAGGTTTGGGAAGTTTTCTTCTATAATTTTGTTGAAGATGTTTGCTGGTCCTTTGAGTTGAAAATCTTCATTCTCATCTACTCCTATTATCCGTAGGTTTGGCCTTCTCATTTTGTCCTGGATTTCCTGGATGTTTTGAGTTAGGATCTTTTTGGATTTTGTATTTTCTTTGATTGTCGTACCGATGTTCTCTATGGAGTCTTCTGCACCTGAGATTCTCTCTTCCATCTCTTGTATTCTGTTGCTGATGCTCGCTTCTATGATTCCAGATTTCTTTCCTAGGGTTTCTATCTCCAGCGTTGCCTCAATTTGGGTTTTCTTCATTGTCTCTACTTCCCTTTTTAGGTCTTGGATGGTTTTATTCAATTCCATCACCTGTTTGGTCTGGTTTTCCTGCAATTCTTTAAGGGTTTTTTGTGCTTCCTCTTTAATGTCTTCTACCTGTTTGGCAGTGTTCTCCTGCAATTCTTTAAGTGATTTTTGTGCTTCCTCTTTAATGTCTTCTACCTGTTTATCAGTGTTCTCCTGCAATTCTTTAAGGGATTTTTGTGCTTCCTCTTTAATGTCTTCTACCTGTTTACCAGTGTTCTCCTGTATTTCCTTAAGTGTGTTATTAAAGTCCTTCTTGATGTCCTCTACCATCATCATGAGATATGCTTTTAGATCCGGGTCTAGCTTCTCCGGTGTGTTGGGGTGCCCTGGACTGGGTGAAGTGGGAGTGCTGGGTTCTGATAATGGTGAGTGGTCTTGGTTTCTGTTAGTAAGATTATTACGTTTACCTTTCGCCATCTGGTAATCTCTGGGGTTAGTTGTTATTGTTGTCACTGTTTAAAGATTGGAGCAGAAGCTGTGTTCCACTCACCAGAAGTCTTAAGATCCTGTGGCTGGTGTCCTGGGTAGCTGGCGCGTGTCAGCTGACCCTGTGCCCTAGCTACCCCGTTGCTGGTCAGACCGGAAGAGAGCCCTAATATTCTTAAGTTTGGACTTTTCATAGTGTTCAAAGTTTCCTGGATGTTTTGTGCTAGGAATTTTTTATATTTAACATTTTCTTTGACTGATGAATGTATTTCTCCTATCAAGTCTTAAATGCCTGAGGTTCATTCTTTTTCCATGTCTTGCATTCTGTTCATTTGTAGTTCCTGTTAGCTTACCTAGATTTTCCATTACCAGAATTTCTTGTCTGTATTTACTTTATTGCTTCTCTTTTTATTTTCCTCATTTAAACAATCTCTGTCTTTATTTTGTTTTCCTGTCATTCATTAAGGGATTTATTGATTTCCTTCAATTTTTTGCTTGTCTTTTTCTTGATTTCTCTAAGGGATTTTTCCATTTCCTCTTTAAGGACCTCTATCACCTTCATAGACTAGGTTTTAAGGTCATTCTCTTGTGCCTCTGATGCAGTTGAAAAATTCATATCCTGCTATTGTATGATAGGTGCACTTTGGTGATCCCACATTTTCCTGACTGTTGTTGATTGAACTCTTACAGTAACATTCAGGTATCCAAGTTTTGGATTTTTGTAATTCTAGGTGTTGTTTCTGAGTTTGTCTTTTTTATGGGTGTTTTGTTCCTTCTTTGCTTCTGTTCTCTTCTCTCTGTCTCTGTCTCTATCTCTATCTCTGTCTCTGTCTGTCTCCCTCTCTGTATCTCTGTCTCTCTGTCTCTCTCTCTCCTCTTTTTCTGGTGGTCTGCATTTCAAACAGCTGGTTTGACGTCTGATCTTGTAGGGAGTCCCAGCCCAGGTTGGGGGTTTGGCCTTTTGTGCAGTATGGAGTCTCTATTTTTTTTTTTGACTGGTGTAGATTCTACCTGTTTTTCTGGTTGGTATGGCCAGCACCTGAGCAGAGGAAGTGTACTGAACTGAGGGATAGGAACCAGGCAGTAGTGTAGGTAGTAATATCATAGGGTGGTGGTTGGATAGCAGTGCAATGGGTCTTTGGGAACCAAGTATAATGAGTAGGGCACTTCAAAAGTCAGACAGGATACTTAACTGTTCTTCTGTGAGCCAGCACCTGAGCCACAGAAGTCTGTAGGGAATTGGCCATGTAAATTTTGACTAAAAGCAAACATAATATTTCCTACAAATTGCTCTTATTAGTGAATGATTTATATTTTGTTTAGATATTTAAAGAAATGACTGTAAAATGATACTAAGAAAATGCCAGCACAGATTATTTCACAGCGAGATAAGTTTTCCCTTTTCACTTGTCCTCACATTATCAATATCATGAATACTTTTTACTAAGAATTTATTCATTTCTTACTTTAAGAAATGTTCTTATTCTGATTACTGAATGCCTTTGATAATTTTGGGTACTTAAAAGGCATTAAAAATATAGCTATAGCTAATTATAACATTGTACAGTAAATTTGATTTATCCATTTCTTTTACAAATGAAGAACTGGAGGTACCAAGAGGTTTAGAGACCAAAAGATATAACATCTGAGTCAGTGATAAAAAATAGAAAAGTTACTCCAGATACTAAATTTTTATCTTTAAATATAGTGTTGACTATAATGAATCACTTAAAATATCATTAATTTAAAAGTGATATAAAGCATTAAACTGTGGAAATTTATCATTTAAGAATCTCATAAAATATTCTATTGTAAATGAGTCATCTTTAATACACTGTGAATACTTTGAAATACTTCTTTTCATCTACAATTTCTAGATAACTGCCATCTAAAACTGCTCAGATTAATCATTTTGAATAAATTCTGATAAAAGTGGAAGGCTGATTTTCTGCCTGAACCAGCCAGAAGACGCCAAGGGCCCTAGAGTAGTCCCCATGTCCACGGGATGTCAGAATCACCTCGGGATCACTGGTGAGTGGAATTCAACATCAGCTGCAAAGAATTGAGGAGGGTTTTGTGCCAGCAGGAACAGGGACAAAGGAACCACTACCGACCATAGGCTGGGATTCTTTCTGGTCAGGAACAGCCCCAGCATCTTCTGGGTGAATCTGGCCGAGGGCGTCGAGGGCCCCAGAGGACTCTTCACACCTCAGGATCCCTAGCACACCCAGGACCTTGTGATCACTGGAGAGCACGTGGGCAACAGAAGCAACAGAGCTTCTTGGACAGGGTCCCATTTGGTCTTCATCCTCAGCCAGGAGGCAGAGATGAGACCCAGACCCCTGGGCACCTTCCTTGTCAGAGGATAGTTGGCCTACAGGGAAGGCTCTGACCCCAGGACTCAGGAGGTGTATCAGAGCTCCAAACTTCTAGACAACTGCCCTGAAAGAGGAGAGTTTGTTGCAGAGAGTACTCTGAACACTGGGAACCAGGTGAGAGCTCAAATCCCAGGAGTGCTGGCAGAGGCTAACAGAATCACAGGAGAATCAAGCTCCGGCCAGAGACAGCTTGAACATTAACACGAGAGATTACCAGATGGCAAAAGGCAAATGTAGGAATCTTACTAATAGAAACCAAGGACACTGGGCATCATTAGAACCCAGTACACCCAAACCAGCAAGTCCTGGATACCCCAACACACCCAAAAAGCAAGACTCAGGTTTAATTTCATATCTCATAGTGGTGGTAGAAGATTTTAAGAAGGGCATTAATAACTCACATATAGAATTACAGGAGAACACTGATAAAAAGGTAGAAGACATTAAAGAGGAAACAAACAAACAAACAACAACAACAAAAAAACCCTCAAGGAATTACAGGAAAACACTGCTAAACAGGTAGAAGTCCTTAAAGAAGTACAGGGAAACAATGCAAAACAGGTAGAAGTACTTAAAGAAGAAACACAAAAATCTCTTAAAGAATTACAAGAAAACACAAACAAACAGGTGATGGAAATGAACAAAGCCATCCAAGATCTAAAACCCAAAGGGAGACAACTCTGGAGATAGAAATCCTAGGAAAGAAATTAGGAACCATAAATGTGAGCATCAGCAACAGAATACAAGAGACAGAAGAGAGAATCTCAGGTGCAGAAGATTCCATAGGGAACATGGACACAACAATCAAAGAAAATGCAAAATGCAAAAAGATCCTAACTCAAAACATCCAGAAAATCCAGGACACAATGAGAAGACCAAACCTACAGATAATTGGAGTAGATGAGAATGAAGATTTTCAACCTAAAGGGCCAGCAAATATCTTCAACAAAATTATAGAAGAAAACTTCACATACCTAAAGAATGAGATGCCTATGAACATACAAGAAGCCTACAGAACTCCCCATAGACTGGACCAGAAAATAAATTCCTCCTGTCACATAATAAAGATAACAAAAAATAAATTAAATAAAGACAGAATATTAAAAGCAGTAAGGGAAAAATGTCAAGTAACATATAAAGGCAGACCTATTAGAATTACTCCAGACCTCTCACCAGAGACTATGAAAGCCAGAAGATCCTGGACAGATGTTATACAGACACTAAGAGAACACAAATGCCAGCCCAGGCTACTATACCCAGTCAAACTTTCAATTACCATTGATGGAGAAACCAAAGTATTCCATAACAAAACCAAATTCACACAATATCTTTCCACAAATCCAGCCCTTCAGAGGATAATAAAGGGAAAACACCAACAAAAAGATGGAAACTACACCCTAGAAAAAGCAAGAAAGTAATCCTTTAACAAACCTTAAAGACAGCCAAAATAATAGAATCCCAACTTTAACAACAACAAAAAAAAGGAGGCAACAATTACTTTTCTTTAATTTCACTTAACATTAATGGACTCAATTACCCAATAAAAAGACATAGACGAAGAGACTGGCTATGGTTACACAAACAGGACCCAACATTTTGCTGCTTGAAGGAAACCAACCTCAGGGACAAAGACAGATACTACCTCAGAGTAAAAGGCTGGAAAACAATTTTCCAAGCAAAAGGTCTGAAGAATCAAGCCGGAGTAGCCATACTAATATTGAATAAAATTGACTTGCAACCCAAAGTAATAAAAAACGACAAGGAGGGGTACTTCATACTCATCAAAAGTAAAATCTACCAAGTCGAACTCTCAATTCTAAATATCTATGCTCCAAATGCAAGGAAAGCAATATTCATTAAAGAAACTTTAGTAAAACTAAACGCACACATTGCACCTCAAATAATAATAGTGGGTGATTATAACACCCCACTCTCACCAATGGACAGATCCTGGAAACAGAAACTAAACAGAGACACATGGACACTAACAGAAGTTATAGAACAAATGGATTTAATTGATATCTACAGAACATTTTATCCTGAAAAGAAAAATGAATATACTTTCTTCTCAGCACATCATGGTACCTCCTCTAAAACTGACCATATAATCGGTCACAAAAAAGGCCTCAATAGATAAAAAAAATATTGAAATTATCCCATCCATTCTATCAAATCACCACAGACTAAGGCTGATCTTCAATAACAGCATAAATAATAGAAAGCTAACATTCACGTGGAAACTGAACAACACCCTACTCAATGATACCTTGGGGAAGAAATAAAGAAAGAAATCAAGACTTTTTAGAGATTAATGGAAATTAAGCCACAAAATACCCAAACTTATGGGTCACAATGAAAGCTGTCCTAAGAGGAAAGCTCATATCCCTGAGTGCCTCAAAAAAGAAACAAGAGAGCATACACTAGCGGCCTGACACCACAACTAAAACCTCGAGAACAAAAGGAAGCAAATTCACCCAAGAGGAGTAGACAGCAGGAAATAATGCAACTTAGGGTGGAAATCAACCAAGTGGAAACAAAAAGCAACTCTTCAAAGAATCAACCAAACCAGTAACTGGTTCTTTGAGAAAATCAACAAGATAGATATACCCTTAGCCAGACCAAAAGGACAGTATCCTAATTAACAAAACCAGAAATGAAAAACGATACACCTGAGGAAATCCAAAAGATCATCAGATCCTACTACAAAAGTCTATACTCCACAAAACTGGAAAACTTGAAAAAAAGGGACAACTTCCTAGACAGACACAAGGTACCAAAGTTAAATCAGGAGCAGATTAAAGATCTTAACAGTCCTAATTCCCCTAAAGAAATAGAAGCAGTCATTAATAGTCTCCCAACAAAAAATGCCCAGGAGTGTTAGGGCCAGCCTGCAGCTCTCATGTCCAGGTTCGAAACTGGGAGGCATCTTGGAGCTGAAAGAGAAGAGCGAATCTAGACGGGTAGAGAAATAATGGAACCAAGACAAGCTAGTCTGCTCAATGTTCAAATGTTTAATAATAAAATCTGTGTTTATAAAGAGGGGAGCCCATCCCCAGTCACACCAAGTTTCTTTATGAAGAGATGAGAAGTTGTCAGAACAGCCTTTTAGCGGAAACTGGTCAAATTCACAGTTCACAGCTAACTCCGGAAAATCTTGGAGAACCAGTTCGGGCTCAGGGCAGGTGGCAGGCAGTGTAACATCAAAGGAGAGTGATGAGAAGCAGCACAGCAGGTGGCCTGGCCTCAGTGGTGTATCCTATCTAGGCTGAAGGAGGTTACAGGGGAGCAGCTGGGTTTAGGGCAGAGTTCCTACAGACCCTCAAAGAAGACTTAGTTTGAACCTCCTCAAATTATTCCACAAAATAGAAACAGAAGATACTCTACCCAATTCATTCTATGAAGCCACAGTTACTCCGATACCTAAGCCACACAAAGATCCAACAAATAAAGTGATCTTCAGACCAATTTCCCTTATGAATTCAATGCAAAAATACTCAATAAAATCCTAGCAAACTGAAACCAAGAACACATCAAAACAATCATCGATCATGACCAAGTAGGCTTCATCCCAGGGATGCAGGAATGGTTTAAAATATGGAAATCTATCAACGTAATTCAGTATATAATCAAATTCAAAGACAAAAATCACATGATCATCTCATTAGATGCTGAGAAAGTATTTAAAAAAATCCAACACCTATTCATGATAAATATCATGGAAAGATCAGGAATTCAAGGACCATACCTAAACATAATAAAAGCAATATACAGCAAACCAGTAGCCAACATTTGGTTAAATGGAGAGAAACTCAAAGCAATGCCACTAAAATCAGTGACTAGACAAGGCTACCCACTTTTTCCCTACCTATTCAATATGGTAATTGAAGTCCTAACCGGAGCAATTTGACAACAATAGGAGATCAAGGGCATAAAATTTGAAAAGGAAGAAGTCAAAATATCACTATTTTCAGACGATATGATAGTATATATAAGTGACCCTAAAAATTCCACCAGTGAAGTACTAAACCTGATAAACAGCTTCAGTGTCATAGCTGGATATAAAATTAACTGAAACAAACCAGCGGCCTTTCACTACACAAAGGATAAACACGATGAGAAAGAAATTAGGTAAACAACATCCTTCACAATAGTCACAAAAAATATAAAATACTTTGGTATGACTCTAACTAAGGAAGTGAAAGATCTGTATGACAAGAATTTCAATTCTCTGAAGAACGAAAATGAAGATCTCAGAGGATGGAAAGATCTCCCATGTTCGTGGATTGGCAAGATTAATATAGTAAAAATAGCAATCCTGCAGAAAGTAATCTACAGAGTCAATGCAATCCCCATAAAAATTCCAACTCAATTCTTCACTGAGTTAGAAATGGCAATTTGCAAATTCATCTGGAATAACAAAAAACCTAGGATAGCAAAAACTATTCTCAACAATAAAATAACCTCTGGTGGAATCACCATGCCTGACCTCAAGTTCTACTACAGAGCAATTGTGATAAAAACTGCATGGTCCTGGTACAACTACTGACAGGTAGAACAATGGAATAGAATTGAAGACCCAGAAATGATCGAACACACTTATGGTCACTTGATCTTTGACAAGGGGGGCTAAAACAATCCATTGGAAAAAAAAGACAGCATTTTCAAGAAATGGTGCTGGCACAACTGGTGGTTAGCATGTACAAGAATGTGAATTGATACATTCTTATCTCCTTGTACAAAGTTCAAGTCTAAGCTGGTCAAAAACCTCCACTTAAAACCAGAGAAACTGAAATTTATAGAGAAGTAAGTTGGGAAAAGCCTCGAATATATGGTCACAGGGAAAAATTCCTGAACCGAACAGCAATGGTTTGTGCTGTGAGATCAAGAATCGAAAAATGGGACCTCATAAAATTGCAAAGCTTCTGTAAGGCAAAAGATACTGTCAATAAGACAAAAAGGCCACCAACAGATTGAGAAAGGATTTTTACCAATCATAAATCTGATAGGGTACTAATTTCTAATATATACAAAGAGCTTAAGAAGCTGGACTCGAAAAATTAAAACAAACAAACAAATGAAAGGATGAACCATCCAGAGTCTTCCCCACCCAGTGATCCATTCCATAATCAGCCACTAAACACAGACACTATTTCACATGCCAGCAAGATTTTGCTGAAAGGACCTTGATTTAGCTGCCTCGTGTGAGGCTATGACAGTGCCTGGCAAATACAGAATTAGATGTTCACAGTCATCTATTGGATGGAAAACAGCGCCCCCAATGGAGGAGCTAGAGAAAGTATCCAAGGAGCTGAAGGCGTCTGCAATCCTATAGGTTGAACAACAATATGAACTAACCAGTACCCCCACAGCTTGTGTCTCTAGCTGCATATGTAGCAGAAGATGGCCTAGTCGGCCATCATTAGGAAGAAAGGCTCCTTGGTCTTCCAAACTTTATATGTCCCAGTACAGGGAAACACCATGGCCAAGAAGTGGGAATAGATGGGTAAGGGAGCAGGTTGGGGGGAGGGTATAGTGGACTTTCAGGATAGCATTTGAAATGTAAATTAAGAAAATTAAGAAAAAAATTTTAAAAGAATATAAACAACAGTTAAAAAAAAGAAAGCATCTTCAGTAAATGGTGCTGGTCTAACTGAACAAAAAAAAATTTAATTTCTCTTCAATAGACAAAAATTGTTCATGTTTAGGGGAGGGAACCCTTGGGCAGTATGTTGAAATGTTTTGACATGTGTGCAGTAGATGTAATTAAAAGTGAGAATGTCAGTCCTTTGGAAAGCATCTTACTGTCAGTCAGAATTTACTGTGTCACCAGAACATTGATTAATCTGCTATCATTTGGGACAATTGGAGAAAAGGTTGCATTCAGGGTTAAGAATAGGAATAAGAATTTAAGGAATGTTAAATGAAGAGCTGTTTGCAAATGGAAAAAAAATGTGGAGGCCTGTCTTGCATGTTTAGACTTTCCATTAATATTTAATATCATAATTAAATTAACTTAATATAAATAATAATTACTATAACTTGCACATATAGAAAAGTCAGCCTTTATATTTTCCATATTGGGTTTTCACTATGTGCAATAATACCTGCTACTCTAGTTTCACTCAAGATATGTTTCTGAAATCAGAAAAATCTGCTAACTTTAGATGAAGAAACTTTATTGAGGATTTCTCTTTTGTAGATACATGTTATTTTATGTGTGTATGTGCAGCATATGTGTACATGGTGATTACAGAGGTCAAGTGTGGGCATCAGATCCTTTAGAATTGTAATTTTGGGTGTTTGTGAACCACCATGTCAGAGGTAAGAACCAAAGACATATTCTCTGCAAAGCTAGCAAGGGTTTAACCAATGATCCATTTCTCCAGCCACCAATTAATTGAGATATATTTTTACTAGTTGTGGAGAACTACTATCTGTTGAGGTTTGGCATTTTGCTTAAATTTTAATGCTAAATACTGACCACAAGGTCTGGATACCCAGAGGGTGAGAAAATCTGCATGTACACTAATGATACTATGTAACATTGGCTGCCAAATCACCTCTTATTGGTTAAATAAATAAATAAATAAATACCTACAGCCAGTCACTGGGCAGCAGATAAAAGCTGACCAGATGAAGCATGGCAATTTATAATTTGGTTTGATTGATAAGGAAGTAAATTATAATAGCTTAGAGGGTAGATATTTACCTAGCTCTAATGCAGACTAAGGCTTATTATAAATATAAAGTTGTGTGCTTTTTATTTGGGAGTTTAATGATCAAAGGTAGGGTATAAACTTAGATTTAAGATTAAATACCTATTACAACAATTATCTTTCAAAGTATTAACACAGTTTGTCAGATCTTTGTTTAGTATATACTTGAGGCTGATAGCCAGAAGTTACATTTCTTTCTTTCTTTCTTTCTTTCTTTCTTTCTTTCTTTCTTTCTTTCTTTCTTTCTTTCTTTCTTTCTTTCTTTCTTCCTTTCTTCCTTTCTTCCTTTCTTCCTTTCTTCCTTTCTTCCTTTCTTCCTTTCTTCCTTTCTTCCTTTCTTCCTTTCTTCCTTTCTTCCTTTCTTCCTTTCTTCCTTTCTTCCTTTCTTCCTTTCTTCCTTTCTTCCTTCCTTCCTTCCTTCCTTCCTTCCTTCCTTCCTTCCTTCCTTCCTTCCTTCCTTTCTTCCTTCCTTTCTTTCTTTCTTTCTTTCTTTCTTTCTTATTGGATAGTTTCTTTTTTTACATTTCAAATGTTAACTCCTTTTTCGGTTTTCCCACCTCCTGGCAACACCCTATCCCCTAACCCCTCCCTCTGCTTCTATGAGGGTGTTCCTCCACCCATCCACCCACTCCCACCTCCCCACCTTCAGTTCCCTTACACTGGTACATCTATCCACCCTTCATAGGACCAAGAACTTTTCTTTGCATTGATGCATGACAAGGCCATCCTTCTTTTATACATGCAGCTGGAGCCATGTGTACTCCTTTGTTGATCGCTTAGTCCCTGGGAGCTCTGAGGGATCTGGTTGGTTAATATTGTTGTTCTTCCTATGGGGTTGCAAACCCATTTATCTCCTTCAGTCCTTTCTCTAGCTCCTCTATTAGGGACCCCATACTCAGTCCAATGGTTGGCTGCTAGCATCTGCCTCTGCATTTGTAAAGTGCTGGCAGAGCCTCTCAGGAAACATCCATATCATGTTCCTTTCAGCAAGTACTTCTTGGCATCCACAGTAGTGTCTGGGTTTGGTAACTGTATATGGAAGGAATCCTCTTGTAGGACAGTCTCTGGATGGCATTTCCTTCAGTCTCTGCTCTACACTTTATTTCCATATTTACTCCTGTGAGAATTTTGTTATCCTTCTAAGAAGGACTGAAGTATCTACCATTTGATCTTCTTTCTTCTTCTTCCTTTTTTTTAAATAGATATTTTCTTTATTTACACTTCAAATGTTGTCCCCTTTCCTCTACGAAAATCCACTATCCCCCTCCCCTCCCCCTGCTACCAAGCCCACCCACTCCCACTTCCTGGCTCTGACATTGCCCTATACTGGGGCATAGATCCTTCCCAAGACCAAGGGCTTCTCCTCCCATTGATGACCAACTAGGCCATCCTCTGCTACATCTAGAGTCCAACCTTGCATGCTCTTCCTTCTTCTTAAGGTTCATGTGGTCTGTGAATTATACCTTGGTTATTTGGAGTTTTGGGGCTAATATTCACTTATCAGTGAGTGCATACTATGTGTGCCCTTTTTGGGATTGGGTTACCTCACTCATTATGATATTTTCTAGTTCTCTTCATTTGCCTAAAAATTCCATGATTTCATCATTTTTAATAGCTGAGTAGCACTCCATTGTATAAATGTACCACATTTTCTGTACCCATTCCTCTGTTGAAGGACATCTGAATTCTTTCCAGCTCCTGGCAATTATAAATAAGACTGCTATGAACATAGTGAAGCATGTGCCCTTATTAGATGTTGGAGCATCTTCTGGGTATATGCCCAGGAGTGGTATAGCTGGGTATTCAGGCAATATGATCATTTCATTAGATGCTGAGAAAGCATTTGACAAAATTCAGCATCACTTCATATTAAAACTCTTGGAAAGATCAGGAATTCAAGGCCCATATCTAAACATAGTAAAAGCAATATACAGCAAACCAGTAGCCAACATCAAACTACAAAGTGAGAAACTTGAAGCCATCCCACTAAAATCAGGGACTAGGCAAGGCTGCCCACTTTCTCCTTATCTATTCAATATAGTACTGGAAGTTCTAGCTAAAGCAATTAGACAACAAAAGGAGGTCAAAGGATTCAAACTGGAAGAGAAGAACTCAAAATATCACTATTTGCAGATGCTATGATAGTATACTTACATGACCCCAAAAATTCCACCAAAAAACTTCTAAAGCCAATAAACAACTTCAGCAAAGTGCCTAGATATAATATTAACTTAAACAAATAAGTATCCTTCCTCTACTCAAAGAGTAAACAGGCTGAGAAAGAAATTAGGGAAACAACACTGTTCACCATAGTCACAAATAATATTACAAACCTTGGTGTGACTCTTACCAAGCAAGTGAAAGAACTTTATGACATGAGCTTCAAGGCTCTGAAGAAAGAAATAGAAGATCTCAGAAGATGGAAAGATCTCCCATGCTCATGGATTGGCAGGATTGATATAGTAAAAATGACCATCTTGCCAAAAGCGATCTACAGATTCAATGAAATCCCAATCAAAATTCCAAATGAATTCTTCATAGAGTTAAACACAGTAATTTGCAAATTCATTTGAAATAACAAGAAACCCAGAATAGTGAAAACAGTTCTCAGCAATATGCGGAATTCTGGGGGAAATCACAATCCCTGACCTCAAGCAGTATTACAGAGCAATAGTGATGAAAACTTCATGGTATTGGTACAGAGACAGGCAGGAAGATCAATGAAATAGAATTGAAGATCCAGAAATGAACCCACACACTTGATCTTTGACAAAGAAGCTAAAACCATCCAGTAGAAAAAAAGAGAGCATTTTTAACAAGTGGTGCTGGTTCAACTGGCAGTCAGCGTGTAGAAAAATGCAAATTGACCCACTCTTATCTCCTTGCTCAAGTCTAAGAGGCTCAAGGACCTCCACATAAAACCAGATACACTGAAACTTATAAAGGAGAAAGTGGGGAAGAGACACAAACATATGGGCATAGGGAAAAGTTCCTGAACAGAACACCAATGGCTTGTGCTGTAATATCAAGAATTGATAAATGGGCTCTCATAAAATTTAAAAGCTTCTGTAAGGAAAAAGGATACTGCCAATAAGACAAAAAGGTCACCAACATATTGGGAAGAGATTTTTACCAATCTTACATCCAATAGCAGGCTAATATCCAATATACACAAAGAGCTCAAGAAGTTAGACTCCAGAGAACTAAATAACCCTATTAAAAATGGGGTAAAGAGCTAAACAGAGAATTGTTAACTGAGGAATACCCAATGGCCGAGAAGCACCTAAAAAAATATTCAACATCCTTAATCATCAGGGAAATGCAAATCAAAACAGCCCAGAGATTCCACTTCACACCAGTCATAATGGCTAAAATAAAAAACTCAGGTGACAGCAGATGCTGGGGAGGATGTAAAGAAAGAGAAACACTCCTCTATTGCTGGTGGGATTGCAAGCTGGTATAACCACTGTGGAAATCAGTTTGGCTAGAAGTTTCTTAATCAGTAAAACAGAGACCAAGCTGCACATTACAAACTTTCAGATTTGAGGTAACCCTCCTTAATGCCCTTACTGCAAACTCTAGGTAGTACTCAATCTTACATGTAACCTGATGGTTGTGACCAAGTGTACTATCTTTGTGTTATACTCTGAGCTCTCTTATTCTCGTCACTTACCTTATGTCCTAGATACCTATTACATTGAATGACACAGAAAACACTAAAGTAATCAATAAGTAAATATTCCATAATTTATGGGGAAATTTAATCATTACATTAGAAAAGAAGCTATTTATCACCAAAGTCTTCTATTTCTTTTAATAACAGACTCTGCTTCTCGGCTACTGGGCAATTATAGCAACATGAAGTGAAAGTGCAGAAATATAGATGCTAATATACATGCACTCATTCATACAAATGTACATACATGCCTCTTTCAAGACCCTGTCATTTGACACCCACAGATCTATTGTGTTTTTCCCTTAAAAAATTAGTTTTGTTTTATTTATTGTGTCTATATATGCATATACCTTTGTGTATGTATTTAAATATGTGTGTGTGTGTGTGTGTGTGTGTGTGTGTGTATACCCACCCTCAGTGGTTGGATCCTCTGCAGCTGGAATTATAATTCACTGTGAGCTTAATAGAATGGTTGCAAAGCTCCCATTCCATTCCTTGGAATCTCTGCAAGCATCAAACACCCTTACCTTATGAGCCATCTCTCCAGCCTCGAAGAATTATTGTATTGGTGAAGTTTAAATTTCTGTTTTCTAAATTTTCAGTGATTTTCTAAATTCAATTTCTAAAAAAAGGCTAAGGCATTTCACCTATCAAAAATAAAAACAATAAACAAAAACAACAAAACCTACCTCATTTTACCATTTATAAATAACAATGTCCTGCAAGAACATTAATCTGTCAGAATCAGGGAAAAAATACCATTGCTCTGTATGTCATTGATTTAATATTTAGCAGTTTACAAATGCTGAATGTTTATAATTGTAAACATTGTATTCCGAGGGCTCAAGTTTACTTTGTGAGTGTGTGTGTGTGTGTGTGTGTGTGTGTGTGTGTGTATGTGTGTGTGTGTATGTTTTACCTTGAGACAGTTAGGTTTTTATTTCCCTTTTTTCTATATAAAATATAATTCAATTTTTAAGTATTAAGGGAAATTATTAGTCCTGGATGGAAATGTCATTGTACATATGATATCAATATATTATATATATATATATATATGAGACATTATCAAATATCACTTCTAGACACAGATTTCCTGTAAATACTTAAAGGACATTGATGAGACAATATCCTTTCTACATGTGCCTTTTTTATGCCACTCTAAAATACATACAACAGAAATACTGCTCTTTGGATCTCCCTAGCTTTACATTTCCAGAACTCAGCAGTTAAGAAGAGTGCAGCCAGATGTTGTACCTCACAAGCCATTCTCCCAGGAATGATAAATAGGAAATGGCTCCTTGTTTGAGCTACGTTTACACTTTCATCTGCAGAATTCCTAAGAGTTGGTTCATTATTTTCCACTTCTTTGCTATCAGCCACATTCACCATCTGTCAAAATTGCTCTGAAGGATCCATGCAAAAGGAACAAGCCAAACCAACAAATGTGAAGACTGAACACATGGAGAAAATAATAACCTGATGCAAAATTCACCTAACAAATTATCAAAACATCAAAGGGAGATTTTAAAAAATCCAACATTTATATCATCTACATGATATAGTGAGTCTCAGGGCTTAGAGCAAAAAGGAACTGTGCATTGCAACAATTGTTTTGAATTCAGGGTTAAAAATTCACCTGTATACAATGACAGTATTAGGGAGTGTACCTTAAGATGAAATTGTCATTAAATAATGAAACAAGCTTTTCACATCTATAATACTCAGTCTTCAAAGAAAAGTACCATTGTAAGTATCTACAGATAAGGAAGTAATTTCAGAGTCAAAATAACTAAAAATGCCAAATCAATAAAGACTGTTCTTATTGTTTATATGCACATGGATACACAGTAACATATGACTCAGTGATGTAGACTTCTCCTCAGCTCTGTGTCATCCTTAATTTCATAGTTAGGTAAATGTCACAAAGTGCACATACACAAGGTGAACTGGCAATGATAACATTGTAAGATCACCCAGAGTCATGACTAGCACTTCATTCTTAAGATTTCCCCATGTATGGACATGTCAGTGTTGATCAACAAATATTGTCTCTTCTGAGGGAGTTATAGGCTTAAGTTACTGTAAGGCTCTGACTGTCATATTTTTATGTATTGATCACATGAGTTGTATCATTGGTACAATTCTTTACCAACACACATTTTGAAATATAGGATCTATTTATTATAGTCTGATTCACAGTTTGTAGTACCATCTGACATGTATGCTATATAAAGCATATCACTGCCTCTTTTCACTCTAGCAGATCTCCAGAATCTCATACATCAAAATCACTAGCAAAGAGCAAATTATTTTAACATCAAAACTACAAAGACATCAAGAGACTATGAAATGAACATTGAGACACAGCAGAAAAACTGAAAGGAAAAGACAGACTATCTTATTGTTCCAACTTAATGTTGTTGATCATTCTGTGTCAGCAACTCAAAATGCTCCCTGTATTTAAATAACATACAAAAAATGCTGTGAATATTGCTATGTCTTTTAATGAGTGTAATGTAAACAAACATAGATTGTACAAATAAATAAAATGAGTAATTTATTGGGCCCTAACCATGTAATTATTTTTCTTCCCTACTTCCCACAGGAAAAGAACTCCATTTTTATTTTGGATATAGACATAAGGCAGTTTCAAGTAGAAAAATAAAGGTTTATAAAATACTCATAATATGTAATTGACAATAGCTATCTATAAATCAATAGTATATGCACATGTTCATAAACACATAATACCTGTAAAAATGTCATTGTATAGTTAAAATTCAGGAAAATATGGTTTTTGAGCTTTTTCTCTAAATATAGATATATGTTATCATTTTAAATGGCTACATACCATATTTTCATTATTTATGTCTAACAGAATGATTTTAATAGTCTATTTTAAATATACTAAAATTAACCGGGCGTGGTGGCGCACACCTTTAATCAAAGCACTTGAGAGGCAGAAGCAGGCGGATTTCTGAGTTTGAGACCAGCCTGGTCTACAAAGTGAGTTCCAGGACAGCCAGGGCTACTGAGAAACCCTGTCTCGAAAAACCAATATATGTATATACATACATATATATATATATATATATATATATATATATATATATATATATACCAAAATTTTAATTATACCACATTGTATATATTTATAATTATGCAATATATGTTCAGGTTTTTCAGATGTCCAAATATCTTTATAATGACTCCTTGGAAGTTCAATTTAGATATAAATACATCCTTACTTGTACTAAAGAAATAGTTTACAATTTAAAGCCCCATTTGTCATGTTCTATTTTTCCATCTTTGACTGTGTTAGCTTTTAGTTTTACTTGAAATTGAAACATACTTCCCAACCAGGCAAGAGGGATAGACATAAGAACTACTTGCCTCTACACGATTCATAACCAAATGGCTGTTGCTAATCCAGAACTAAAAAAAAATAAAATAAAATACCCAAAGAACTGTCAGAGTAATAGGTTAAAGATACAAAGTGATAGGTTCCGGGAGCCTTTGTAATGGGGTGTAAATACTCATATAAAAGAGGTTGGCACCCATTCATGATAAAAGTCTTGGAAAGATCAGGAATTCAAGGCCCATACCTAAACATGATAAAAACAATCTACAGCAAACCAGTAGCCAACATCAAAGTAAATGGTGAGAAGCTTGAAACAATCCCTCTAAAATCAGGGACTAGACAAGGCTGTCCACTTTCTCCATACCTATTCAACATTGTACTTGAAGTCCTAGCCAGAGCAATTCGACAACAAAAGGAGATCAGAGGGATACAAATTGGAAAAGATGAAGTCAAAATATCACTTTTTGCAGATGATATGATAGTATATATAAGTGACCCTAAAAATTCCACCAGAGAACTCCTAAACCTGATAAACAGCTTCGGTGAAATAGCTGGATATAAAATTAACTCAAACAAATCAATGGCCTTTCTCTACACAAAGAATAAACAGGCTGAGAAAGAAATTAGGGAAACAACACCCTTCTCAATAGTCACAAATAATATAAAATATCTTGGCATGACTCTAACTAAGGAAGTGAAAGATCTGTATAATAAAACTTCAAGTCTCTGAAGAAAGAAATTATAGAAGATCTCAGAAGATGGAAAGATCTCCCATGCTCATGGATTGGCAGGATCAACATTGTAAAAATGGCTATCTTGCCAAAAGCAATCTACAGATTCAATACAATCCCCATCAAAATTCCAAATCAATTCTTCAATGAATTAGAAAGTGCAATCTGCAAATTCATCTGGAATAACAAAAAACCTAGGATAGCAAAAACTCTTCTCAAGGATAAAAGAACCTCTGGTGGAATCACCATGCCGGACCTAAAGCTTTACTACAGAGCAATTGTGATAAAAACTGAGTGGTACTGCTATAGTGACAGACAAGTAGACCAATGGAATAGAATTGAAGACCCAGAAATGAACCCACACACCTATGGTCACTTGATCTTCAGCAAGAGAGCTAAAACCATCCAGTGGAAGAAAGACAGCATTTTCAACAAATGGTGCTGGCACAACTGGTTGTTAACATGCAGAAGAATGCGAATCTATCCATTCCTATCTCCTTGTACTAAGGTCAAGTCTAAGTGGATCAAGGAACATCACATAAAACCAGAGACACTGAAACTTATAGAGGAGAAAGTGGGGAAAAGCCTTGAAGATATGGGCACAGGGGAAAAATTCTTGAATAGAACAGCAATGGCTTGTGCTGTAAGATCGAGAATTGACAAGTGGGACCTCATGAAACTGCAAAGCTTCTGCAAGGCAAAGGACACCATCAATAAGACAAAAAAACCACCAACAGATTGGGAAAGGATCTTTACCTATCCTAAATCAGATAAGGGACTAATATCCAAAATATATAAAGAACTCAAGTAGGTGGGCTCCAGAAAATCAAATAACCCCATTCAAAAATGGGGCTCAGAACTGAACGAAGAATTCTCACCTGAGAAATACCGAATGGCAGAGAAGCATCTGAAAAAATGTTCAACATCCTTAATCATCAGGGAAATGCAAATCAAAACAACCCTGAGATTCCACCTCATACCAGTCAGAATGGCTAAGATCAAAAATTCAGGTGACAGCAGATGCTGGCGAGGATGCGGAGAAAGAGGAACACTCCTTCATTGTTGGTGGGATTGCAAGCTTGTACAACCACTCTGGAAATCAGTCTGGCGGTTCCTCAGAAAATTGGACATAGTACTACCGGAGGATCCAGCAATACCTCTCCTGGGCATATATCCAGAAGATGTCCCAACCGGTAAGAAGGACACATGCTCCACTATGTTCATAGCAGCCTTATTTATAATAGCCAGAAGCTGGAAAGAACCCAGATGCCCCTCAGCAGAGGAATGGATACAGAAATTATGGTACATTTACACAATGGAGTACTACTCAGCTATTAAAAAGAATGAATTTATGAAATGCCTAGCCAAATGGATGGACCTGGAGGGCATCATCTTGAGTGAGGTAACACAATCACAAAGGAACTCACACAATATGTATTCACTGATAAGTGGATATTATCCCAAAACTTAGGATACCCAAGATATAAGATACAATTTGCAAAGCGCATGAAACTCAGGAAGAATGAAGACCAAAGTGTGGACACTATGCCCCTTATTGGAATTGGGAACAAAACACCCATGGAAGGAGTTACAGAGACAAAGTTTGGAGCTGTGATGAAAGGATGGACCATCTAGAGACTGCCATATCCAGGGGTCCATCCCATAATCAGCTTCCAAACGCTGACACCATTACATACACTAGCAAGATTTTGCTGAAAGGACCCAGATATAGCTGTCTCTTGTGAGATGATGCCGGGGCCTAGCAAACACAGGAGTGGATGTTCACAGTCAGCTATTGGATGTATCACAGGGCTCCCAATGGAGAAGCTAGAGAAAGTACCCAAGGAGCTAAAGGGATCTGCAACCCTATAGTTGGAACAACATGATGAACTAACCAGTACCCCGGAGCTCTTGTCTCTAGCTGCATATTATCGAAAGATGGCCTAGTCGGCCATCACTGGAAAGAGAGGTCCATTGGACTTGCAAACTTCATATGCCCCAATATAGGGGAATGCCAGGGCCAAAAGAATGGGAATGGGTAGGGAAGTGGGGGTGGGGTATGGGGGACTTTTGGGAGTGCATTGGAAATGTAATTGAGGAAAATACGTAATAAAAAATATTAAAAATTTAAAAAAAAAGAGGTTGGCATGGAAGCAAACCACACACTATGAAGACCATAAAAGATAAAAGCAAAGCCAAGATATCAAAGCCTAGTCAAATTCTAAGCTTAAATATATGACTTTATTAGCAACTGTATTAAAGAAAATAGTAAAGCAACTGAGGAGGTTGATCAGGAGTGGAGAAGAGTTTCAACATTCTGACTGGACATCACTAGGCAGCTAGAAGAGGCAAAGAAATAAATGGGTTGTGTGTGAGGGGAGTTATGACTCTAGTATTAGATAAGTGTGAGGGACTTGTAACAACAATGAAGTATAAGGGGAAAATTGTAAGTTTGAGAGGGAGTTCAGGAATACAAAGAAATGGGAGGGTTAAATAGTATAAATACAATACTTACATATGAAAAAAGTATCAAAAAAGTAAATTAAAAATACAAGTAAGGAGGACTCAAAGGGAACCGTTTTTGAGTAATAGTTAGATTTATAAGCTAACTCCTTAGAGGCTAGACTTGACAGTCATAGGTAATGGACTTCTTATTCATAAAGTCCTTTAGGTTTCTCTTCTTGTATCCCGGGTAACACTAATTTTGTAAGTAATAAGTTAACATTTAAAGATTGGGATGAGCCATAATGCCTCTACTGGACGATTGCAAATATCAAATAAAAGTGGAATATTTGCAAGTCATAGGATTTGCTAAAGCAAGGAAGGAGAAGTTATTTCCTCTTAGTTTTTATATATTAAAATGTTCCATCTTTAATTCATTTTAATCTACTTGTCATATGAGATTTGGACAAAGCAATGTGTTTTATGTTTGTCTCTGGATATAAGTGAAGTTATGTCTTTTTTAGCTGGGCTAAGTCTACTTCACTATGTAAGTTAGCATAGTGCTACATTGTGCTATTACCCACTCTCAGCCCTTGAGGTAGTGACTTATTACGCTATGATTATCTTCTACACTAGCCTTCACATATTTTACCTAAATTACTTCCATTAAGATCACAAGGATGGGAGGCAAGCAAAGTCCAGAGTGAGATTTTAGTACCAATATGCATAAATAAGTTAGCCCAGGAGATGAAGTTCCTTATGTAGATTTGTCACTGACCTTGTTTATAGTGATGATTGTGATAGTTTGAAAATTGTTGGTTTTAGAATTGTAGCAGAATCTCATTTGTGTTGCACAATTATGTTTGTGCCACATTCTGTAATTTAGTCGCAAATGCTTTAGTCTGGGGAACACAAACGTTTTTCCTGTGGGAGATTTGAAGTGTATAGTTCCAATATCAAGCTGTCTGCAGGGTTTTTTTTTTTCAGATAAAATATTATAGATTTATTTAAAACTTATTTCTCACCTTGAGTATGCAAAATACAAACTCCACAAAATGTTCATTTTTTTTTTTTACTTTGTAGTTTACAAATATACAAAATAGAAGTTTGCTTAAATTTATATTACAAATTTATTAAGGAAAGGAACTATATAGAAAAACACATTTGTTCTGCTTAAAGGTATACTTGGGAATAAACCATTGTATAAATTATTGCAAATCTGAAACCACAGAGCATAAGAGACTGTTTGCATAAAAATGTTACAGAAGGGATCAGCGCAGGGGTAGCTGGAGCGCAGGGTTGCCTGACACCCGCCAGCTACCCACGACCCCCGCCCCAGGATTTTGGGACTGCTGGTGAGTGGAACACAGCTTCTGCTCCAGTCCAATCACGCGGGAACTGAGACTGCTCTGGTTGGGGAGAGAGAAATCCGGCCTACATAGGGCCACAACCCTCTTCCGGTCAGAAAAGCACCGGGGCAGCTGGGGCGCAGGGTCGGCTGACACTCGCCAGCTACCCACAACATCCACCACAAGATCTTAAGACTTCTGGTGAGTGGAACACAGCTTCTGCTCCAATCCAATTGCACGCGGGACCAGAGACTGCATTAGTTAGGGAAGCAGAAAAACGGCCTGAGTAGGACCACAGGCCTCTTCCGGCTGGACCAGCACCTGGGTACCATCAGCTACCCACGACCCACACCGCAGGATTTTGAGACTGCTGGTGAGTGGAACACAGCTTCTGCTCCAATCTTTAAACAGTGACAACGATAACAACTAACCCCAGAGAATACCAGATGGCGAAAGGTAAACATAATAATCTTACTAACAGAAACCAAGACCACTCACCATCATCAGAACCCAGCACCCCCACTTCGCCCAGTCCAGGGCACCCCAACACACCGGAAAAGCTAGACACGGATCTAAAAGCATATCTCCTGATAATGGTAGAGGACTTCAAGAAGGACTTTAATAACACACTAAAAGAAATACAGGAGAACACTGCTAAACAGGAAGAAGACATTAAAGAGGAAGCACAAAAATCCCTTAAAGAATTGCAGGAGAACACTGCTAAAGAGTTACAAATCCTTAAAGAAAAACAGGATAACATAATCAGACAGGTAGAATTCCTTACAGAAAAACAGGAAAACACATCCAAACAGATGATGGAAATGAACAAAACCATACTAGACCTAAAAAGGGAAGTAGACACAATAAAGAAAACCCAAAATGAGGCAACACTGGAGATAGAAACCCTAGGAAAGAAATCTGGAACCATAGATATGAGCATCAGCAACAGAATACAAGAGATGGAAGAGAGAATCTCAGGTGCAGAAGATTCCATAGAGAACATCGGCACAACAATCAAGGAAAATGTAAAATGCAAAAAGATCCTAACTCAAAACATCCAAGAAATACAGGACACAATGAGAAGACCAAACCTACGGATAATAGGAGTGGATGAGAATGAAGATTTTCAACTCAAAGGACCAGCAAACATCTTCAACAAAATTATAGAATAAAACTTCCCATATCTAAAGAAAGAGATGCCCATGAACATACAAGAAGCCTACAGAACTCCAAATAGACTGGACCAGAAAAGAAATACCTCCCGACACATAATAATCAGAACAACAAATGCTCTAAATAAAGATAGAATACTAAAAGCAGTAAGAGAAAAAGGCCAAGTAACATATAAAGGCAAGCCTATCAGAATTACACCAGATTTTTCACCAGAGACTATGAAAGCCAGAAGATCCTGGACGGATGTTATACAGACACTAAAAGAACACAAATTCCAGCCCAGGCTACTATACCCAGCCAAACTCTCAATTAACATAGATGGAGAAACCAAAGTATTCCACGACAAAACCAAATTCACACATTATCTCTCCACGAATCCAGCCCTTCAAAGGATAATAACAGAAAAAAACCAATACAAGGACAGGAACCACGCCCTAGAAACAACAAGAAGGTAATCCCTCAACAAACCTAAAAGAAGACAGCCACAAGAACAAAATGCCAACTTTAACAACAAAAATAACAGGAAACAACAATTACTTTTCCTTAATATCTCTTAATATCAATGGACTCAACTCCCCGAAAAAAGACATAGACTAACAAACTGGCTACACAAACAAGACCCAACATTTTGCTGCTTACAGGAAACTCATCTCAGAGAAACGGATAGACACTACCTCAGAATGAAAGGCTGGAAAACAATTTTCCAAGCAAATGGCATGAAGAAACAAGCTGGAGTAGCCATTCTAATATCTGATAAGAATGACTTCCAACCCAAAGTCATTAAAAAAGACAGGGAGGGACACTTCATTCTCATCAAAGGTAAAATCCTCCAAGAGGAACTATCAATCCTGAATATCTATGCTCCAAATACAAAGGCAGCCACATTCATTAAAGAAACTTTAGTAAATCTCAAAGCACACATTGCACCTCATACAATAATAGTGGGAGACTTCAACACACCACTTTCACCAATGGACAGATCATGGAAACAGAAACTAAACAGGGACACAGAGAAACTAAGAGAAATTATGAATCAAATGGATCTGGCAGATATCTACAGAACATTCTATCCTAAAACAAAAGGATATACCTTCTTCTCAGCACCTCATGGTACCTTCTCCAAAATTGACCACATAATTGGTCACAAAACAGGCCTCAACAGATACAAAAATATTGAAATTGTCCCATGCATCCTATCAGATCACCATGGACTAAGGCTGATCTTCAATAACAAAATAAATAATAGAAAGCCAACCTTCACGTGGAAACTGAACAACACTCTTCTCAATGATACCTTGGTCAAGGAAGGAATAAAGAAAGAAATTAAGGACTTTTTAGAGTTCAATGAAAATGAAGCCACAACATACCCAAACTTATGGGACGCAATGAAAGCATTTCTAAGAGGAAAACTCATAGCTCTGAGTGCCTCCAAAAGGAAACTAGAGAGAGCACACATTAGCAGCTTGACAACACACCTAAAAGCACTAGAACAAAAGGAAGCAAATTCACCCAAGAGGAGTAGACGGCAGGAAATAATCAAACTCAGGGGTGAAATCAACCAAGTGGAAACAAGAAAAACTATTCAAAGAATCAACCAATCAAGGAGCTGGTTCTTTGAGAAAATCAAAAAGATAGAAAAACCCTTAGCCAGACTCACTAGAGGGCACAGGGAAAGCATCCTAATTAACAAAATCAGAAATGAAAAAGGAGACATTACAACAGATCCTGAAGACATCCAAAACACCATCAGATCCTTCTACCAAAGGCTATACTCAACAAAACTGGAGAACCTGGATGAAATGGAGAAGTTCCTAGACAGATACCAGGTACCAAAGTTGAATCAAGATCAGGTTAATGATCTAAACAGCCCTATAACCCCCAAAGTAATAGAAGCAGTCATTAATAGTCTCCCAACTAAAAAAAGCCCAGGACCAGATGGGTTTAGTGCAGAGTTCTATCAGACCTTCAAAGAAGATCTAATCCCAGTTCTTCACAAACTATTCCACAAAATAGAAACAGAAGGAACTCTACCCAACTCATTCTATGAAGCCACAATTACTCTGATACCTAAACCACAAAAAGACCCAACAAAGATAGAAAACTTCAGACCAATATCCCTTATGAATATTGATGCAAAAATCCTCAATAAAGTTCTTGCTAACCGAATCCAAGAACACATCAAAACAATCATCCATCCTGACCAAGTAGGTTTCATCCCAGGGATGCAGGGATGGTTCAATATACGGAAATCCATCAACGTAATCCAGTATATAAACAAACTCAAAGACAAAAAACACATGGTCATCTCGTTAGATGCGGAAAAAGCATTTGACAAGATCCAACACCCATTCATGATAAAAGTCTTGGAAAGATCAGGAATTCAAGGCCCATACCTAAACATGATAAAAGCAATCTACAGCAAACCAGTAGCCAACATCAAAGTAAATGGTGAGAAGCTTGAAGCAATCCCTCTAAAATCAGGGACTAGACAAGGCTGTTCACTTTCTCCATACCTATTCAACATTGTACTTGAAGTCCTAGCCAGAGCAATTCGACAACAAAAGGAGATCAAAGGGATACAAATTGGAAAAGATGAAGTCAAAATATCACTTTTTGCAGATGATAAGATAGTATATATAAGTGACCCTAAAAATTCCACCAGAGAACTCCTAAGCCTGATAAACAGCTTCAGTGAAGTAGCTGGATATAAAATTAACTCAAACAAATCAATGGCCTTTCTCTACACAAAGAATAAACAGGCTGAGAAAGAAATTAGGGAAACAACACCCTTCTCAATAGTCACAAATAATATAAAATATCTTGGCGTGACTCTAACTAAGGAAGTGAAAGATCTGTATAATAAAAACTTCAAGTCTCTGAAGAAAGAAATTATAGAAGATCTCAGAAGATGGAAAGATCTCCCATGCTCATGGATTGGCAGGATCAACATTGTAAAAATGGCTATCTTGCCAAAAGCAATCTACAGATTCAATACAATCCCCATCAAAATTCCAAATCAATTCTTCAATGAATTAGAAAGTGCAATCTGCAAATTCATCTGGAATAACAAAAAACCTAGGATAGCAAAAACTCTTCTCAAGGATAAAAGAACCTCTGGTGGAATCACCATGCCGGACCTAAAGCTTTACTACAGAGCAATTGTGATAAAAACTGCATGGTACTGGTATAGTGACAGACAAATAGACCAATGGAATAGAATTGAAGACCCAGAAATGTACCCACACACCTATGGTCACTTGATCTTCGACAAGGGAGCTAAAAACATCCAGTGGAAGAAAGACAGCATTTTCAACAAATGGTGCTGGCACAACTGGTTGTTAACATGTAGAAGAATGCGAATCGATCCATTCCTATCTCCTTGTACTAAGGTCAAGTCTAAGTGGATCAAGGAACTTCACATAAAACCAGAGACACTGAAACTTATAGAGGAGAAAGTGGGGAAAAGCCTTGAAGATATGGACACAGGGGAAAAATTCCTGAATAGAACAGTAATGGCTTGTGCTCTAAGATCGAGAATTGACAAGTGGGACCTCATGAAACTACAAAGCTTCTGCAAGGCTAAAGACACCATCAATAAGACAAAAAAACCACCAACAGATTGGGAAAGGATCTTCACCTATCCTAAATCAGATAAGGGACTAATATCCAATATATATAAAGAACTCAAGAAGGTGGACTCCAGAAAGTCAAATAACCCCATTAAAAAATGGGGCTCAGAACTGAACAAAGAATTCTCACCTGAGGAATACCGAATGGCAGAGAAACACCTGAAAAAATGTTTAACATCCTTAATCATCAGGGAAATGCAAATCAAAACAACCCTGAGATTCCACCTCACACCAGTCAGAATGGCTAAGATCAAAAATTCAGGTGACAGCAGATGCTGGCGAGGATGTGGAGAAACAGGAACACTCCTCCATTGTTGGTGGGATTGCAAGCTTGTACAACCACTCTGGAAATCAGTCTGGCGGTTCCTCAGAAAATTGGACATAGTACTACCGGAGGATCCAGCAATACCTCTCCTGGGCATATATCCAGAAGATGTCCCAACCGGTAAAAAGGACACATGCTCCACTATGTTCATAGCAGCCCTATTTATAATAGCCAGAAGCTGGAAAGAACCCAGATGTCCCTCAACAGAGGAATGGATACAGAAATTATGGTACATTTACACAATGGAGTACTACTCAGCTTTTAAAAAGAATGAATTTATGAAATTCCTAGCCAAATGGATGGACCTGGAGGGCATCATCTTGAGTGAAATAACACAATCACAAAAGAACTCACACAATATGTATTCACTGATAAGTGGATATTAGCCCAAAACTTAGGATACCCAAGATATAAGATACAATTTGATAAACGCATGAAACTCAAGAAGAATGAAGACCAAAGTGTGGACACTGTGCACCTTCTTAGAATTGGGAACAAAACACCCAGGGAAGGAGTTACAGCGACAAAGTTCGTAGCTGTGATGAAAGGATGGACCATTTAGAGACTGCCGTATCCAGGGATCCATCCCATAATCAGCTT